>NC_059371.1:45887558-46005058 GCF_019703515.2 Myxocyprinus asiaticus
AGCGCTTGAACCCCTAATAATAATAATAATAATAATAATAATAATAATAAAAATCTTAATTACAGTAGGGTTTCAGCACTAAGCGCTTGAACCCCTAATAATAATAATAATAATAATAATAATCTTAATTACAGTAGGGTTTCAGCACTAAGCGCCTGAACCCCTAATAATAATAATAATAATAATAATAATAATAATAATCTTAATTACAGTAGGGTTTCAGCACTAAGCGCTTGAACCCCTAATAATAATAATAATAATAATAATAATAATAATAATAATCTTAATTACAGTAGGGTTTCAGCACTAAGCGCTTGAACCCCTAATAATAATAATAATAATAATAATAATAATAATAATCTTAATTACAGTAGGGTTTCAGCACTAAGCGCTTGAACCCCTAATAATAATAATAATAATAATAATAATAAAAATCTTAATTACAGTAGGGTTTCAGCACTAAGCGCTTGAACCCCTAATAATAATAATAATAATAATAATAATAATAATAATAATACAAATCTTAATTACAGTAGGGTTTCAGCACTAAGCGCTTGAACCCCTAATAATAATAATAATAATAATAATAATAAAAATAATTACAGTAGGGTTTCAGCACTAAGCGCTTGAACCCCTAATAATAATAATAATAATAATAATAATAATAATCTTAATTACAGTAGGGTTTCAGCACTAAGCGCTTGAACCCCTAATAATAATAATAATAATAATAATAATAATAATAAAAATCTTAATTACAGTAGGGTTTCAGCACTAAGCGCTTGAACCCCTAATAATAATAATAATAATAATAATAATAATAATCTTAATTACAGTAGGGTTTCAGCACTAAGCGCTTGAACCCCTAATAATAATAATAATAATAATAATAATAATAATAAAAATCTTAATTACAGTAGGGTTTCAGCACTAAGCGCCTGAACCCCTAATAATAATAATAATAATAATAATAATAATAATAAGCGCTTGAACCCCTAATAATAATAATAATAATAATAAAAATAATAATAAAAATCTTAATTACAGTAGGGTTTCAGCACTAAGCGCTTGAACCCCTAATAATAATAATAATAATAATAATAATAATAATAATAAAAATCTTAATTACAGTAGGGTTTCAGCACTAAGTGCTTGAACCCCTAATAATAATAATAATAATAATAATAATAATAAAAATCTTAATTACAGTAGGGTTTCAGCACTAAGCGCTTGAACCCCTAATAATAATAATAATAATAATAATAATAATAATAATAATTACAGTAGGGTTTCAGCACTAAGCGCTTGAACCCCTAATAATAATAATAATAATAATAATAATAATAATAATAATTACAGTAGGGTTTCAGCACTAAGCGCTTGAACCCCTAATAATAATAATAATAATAATAATAATAATAATCTTAATTACAGTAGGGTTTCAGCACTAAGCGCTTGAACCCCTAATAATAATAATAATAATAATAATAATAATAATAATAATAATAATAATTACAGTAGGGTTTCAGCACTAAGCGCTTGAACCCCTAATAATAATAATAATAATAATAATAATAATAATAATAATTACAGTAGGGTTTCAGCACTAAGCGCTTGAACCCCTAATAATAATAATAATAATAATAATAATAATAATAATAATCTTAATTACAGTAGGGTTTCAGCACTAAGCGCTTGAACCCCTAATAATAATAATAATAATAATAATAATAATAATAATAATTACAGTAGGGTTTCAGCACTAAGCGCTTGAACCCCTAATAATAATAATAATAATAATAATAATCTTAATTACAGTAGGGTTTCAGCACTAAGCGCTTGAACCCCTAATAATAATAATAATAATAATAATAATAATAATAATTACAGTAGGGTTTCAGCACTAAGCGCTTGAACCCCTAATAATAATAATAATAATAATAATAATAATCTTAATTACAGTAGGGTTTCAGCACTAAGCGCTTGAACCCCTAATAATAATAATAATAATAATAATAATAATAATAATCTTAATTACAGTAGGGTTTCAGCACTAAGCGCTTGAACCCCTAATAATAATAATAATAATAATAATAATAATAATCTTAATTACAGTAGGGTTTCAGCACTAAGCGCTTGAACCCCTAATAATAATAATAATAATAATAATAATCTTAATTACAGTAGGGTTTCAGCACTAAGCGCCTGAACCTCTAATAATAATAATAATAATAATAATAATAATAATAATAATCTTAATTACAGTAGGGTTTCAGCACTAAGCGCTTGAACCCCTAATAATAATAATAATAATAATAATAATAATAATAATCTTAATTACAGTAGGGTTTCAGCACTAAGCGCTTGAACCCCTAATAATAATAATAATAATAATAATAATAATAATAATAATCTTAATTACAGTAGGGTTTCAGCACTAAGCGCTTGAACCCCTAATAAAACCACGTTTAACCATTTTGACGAGCATTGACATTGATGTATTTATTTTTTCCCTGATTTTGTGACTTTATCAAGCTGTGAAACTCAATAATTTTAACTAAATCCATGTTATGTAATTGCTTCATCCGCAGAATTCTGCCTGAAACTGATCATGTTAGATGTTCGGTAAATTCACGGATAAAGAGCTTCTCGTATTTCACGATGAGTTAGTGACGGTCATGCGTTTGATTGACGGATCCCTCTGCGCATGCGTCGGTTGCTATGAAGACAGTGGCGTTATTTACAGGCGGCGGCGTGTCATCAATCTGCCACTTGATCTTTGTTAAATGATTATAAATATAAACATTTCTAATATACAGATCCCATCATACAGTTGAAGTTAGAAGTTTACATACAGCTTATCCAAATATATTCAAACACAGCTGCTATTTATTTAGAAAGGAATAACTTAGACTGCGGTGAGTTTGTGTTTGTTCATGTTTATCTTTTTGTGTTGTTTTGTGTGTTTACTGATGAATGTTGTATTTTGTTTGTTGTGATGTATAAATACGAGAGTTTGGGCAGTTACTGTACCGTGATGAAGTGACGTCACAGGGTGACCGGCAGAATCGTCTCCGTGAAGAAACTGCTGGAGGAAGACGAGAATGAGGAAGATCACTCACATAGAAATCAAACTGCTGAACGTCAGTGTGTGACACATGATCGCTCTATTACAGTGAGGAGTTTGTGTTAGACTGCAGATGTTCTAATGAACTTTATAACAGTCTGTGGGACAGTATGTCGCTTATAGCTGGTAAATATTTGTTTTGACTGTGACATGAGAATCTGGTGAATTTGGTGGAGGTTTATAAACACAAGCGTCGCTGGTATCTGGTGTTTGAGTTTGTGGAACGGATGGTTCTGGATGAACTGGAACAATTCCCGTCCAGACTGGATCCAGTCAGAGTCCGGAAACACCTGTACCAGATCCTGAGGGGCGTTTCTTATTTCCACCGGCACAACAGTGAGTGACTGAGGAAACAATCATGTGATCAGCTCAATTTTTCTGTACTGTAAAGTGTTCTGTCACAATCATGTTGCACTGGTCTTTTTGCAGAGATTGTTTTTCTAGTAATTATCAGTAATATAGTGGCGCACTAGTGCAGCAGCTTCAGCGACATTCTATATGTAGTTAATAGTGTCTAAGTAGTTGTTTGTAGCAGTCTATTACATCTTTTACTACCTCAGCAGCATTCTGTACCCCCCTAAGTGATTCGTTCTCCCTTGTAAGAGTGATGAATGACAATAAACTTGAACTTGATCTTGCAGTGATTTCACAGTAACATTGCAGTGGCGTCGCAGTGATATTGCCATATAGTGCAGTGAAATTACAGTAATCTTGCAGTGATTTCACAGTGATGTCACAGTAATATTGCAGTGGCAGCGAAGTGACATCGCTGTGATAGTGCAGTGACATCACAGTGGTCTTGCAGTGATCTTGCAGTGATTTCACAGTGATGTCAAAGTAATATTGCAGTGGCGTTGCAGTGACATCGCCGTGATAGTGCAGTGACATCACAGTGATCTTGCAGTGATATTGCAGTGACTTTGCAGTGATGTCACAGTTATATTGCAGTGATGTCACAGTGACATCGCCGTGATAGTGCAGTGACATCACAGTGATCTTGCAGTGACTTTGCAGTGATGTCACAGTTATATTGCAGTGATGTCACAGTGACATCGCCGTGATAGTGCAGTGACATCACAGTGGTCTTGCAGTGATCTTGCAGTGACTTTGCAGTGATGTCACAGTTATATTGCAGTGATGTCACAGTGACATCACCGTGATAGTGCAGTGACATCACAGTGATCTTGCAGTGACTTTGCAGTGATGTCACAGTTATATTGCAGTGATGTCACAGTGACATCGCTGTGATAGTGCAGTGACATCACAGTGGTCATGCAGTGATCTTGCAGTGATTTCACAGTGATGTCAAAGTAATATTGCAGTGGCGTTGCAGTGACATCGCCGTGATAGTGCAGTGACATCACAGTGATCTAGCAGTGATATTGCAGTGACTTTGCAGTGATGTCACAGTGACATCGCCGTGATAGTGCAGTGACATCACAGTGATCTTGCAGTGACTTCACAGTGATGTTACAGTGATATTGCAGTTACAGTTGCAATCGAATTATTCAACCCCCACAAGACAGTAAGGATATACAAAGGTAAGCTTTTCTGATGACCCAGAATTTTAAAACTTTATATCTATATCAGTTGAGTGACACATTCAAAGTTATAGTGTGAATATGTAACCTAATGTTTCTAAATAGAAGGATTTTTAAAAAATACAGCCATGTCATAATTATTCAACCCCTATTACATGTGCATGTTTCTTAAATATGTAAGGCTACACAAGTAATTGTTTTAAAACAAAATTAAGTCATCAGTCTGCAATGGCACTTATTTAAGTTTTCAAATTGAAGTGTAGAGTTGTAAGCAAAATTGTATTTCTATGCAAAAAATGCAATTAAAAATAATCAGTCTCAAAAGTTAATAGAGGAGATTATTTCATTACACAAGAAAGGTCATGGCTAAAAGTACATTTCCAAGGCACCTCAATTTCCAATAGACAAAGTTGGCAGCAACATTCATACAGTTTTTAAATATGGTACAACAGCAACCTTCTTGGGGTGTGGAAGAAAGCAAAACTTCACCAAGGGAAACGTTGACTTGAATATTCAAGAAGTAATTAAGAAAGACCTGTGGAGTCCTGGAAGAAGGTTTTATAGACGTATGACACTGAAAATGAGTTTTACACCCATGGGTCAGCAGTACGTCTGGAGTAAGATGACAAGGTGATGATAAGAACGACACCATCCCCACAGTCAAGCATGAGGTGGGTCAGTCCTGTTATGGAGTGTTTTGCGGCTGCAGGAAACGGCTATCCTGACTATGTGACTGACACCATGGATTCTTTCAGGTATCAGGCCATTTTGGCATGAAAAATGTGATGCCTTCAGTGTGTAAATTGAAGTTCGGTGATCACTGGACTTTCCAGCAAGACAATAACACCAAGGATACATCCAAGTTCAGGGATAGGTTGTGGAATGTCCTTAAATGGCCCATTCAGTCCATCATTAAAATCCCATTGCAAACCTTTGTTGGGATTTCAAGGAAGCAGTGGCAGCACAGAAACCAAAGAATGTCAATGAGCTGGATGCTTTTGCTCATGAGAAATGTGTAAATATTCTAATTGAGAGGTGTCCTGAGAACACTTACCTGAAACATTTATTTGGATAAATAAGGATAAAGGATTCTCCACAAATGATTGACTTTGGGGGTTGAATATTTTTGACATGACATTTGTGGAGAGAATTAGTTATTTTTTATTTTAAAATTTGGGTAAACTGAACTCTTTGTTCTCAAAATCACTCAAATGTGTTTTAAAACTTACTGAGGTTTTAGTTGATGTGTTTTAATTCACATCACCAGAATGTATTGCAGGTCAGGGGGGTTGAATAATTTCGATTGCAACTGTATTTCGCAGTGGCATCACAGTTGCAGTGGTGTCGCAGTGACCTCGCAGTAATCTTGCTGTGATGTCACAGTAATATTGCAGTGACATTGCCATGATATTGCAGTGAGATTGATAGTAAGTGATGAATGACATAAACTTGAACTTGATCTAGCTGTGATGTTATAGTGATCTTGCAGTGATTACAGAGCGATGTCACAATACTGCAGTGATATTGCAGTAACGTCACAGTGATGTCAGTGAAGTTGCTGATATCTTGCAGTGTATTTTTTGTAAAGGTGCTTTGAAATTATGTGTATTGTGAAAAGTGCTTTACAAATAAAAACTACTTGTTCTTGCAGTGATTTGACATGACTCCATCTGTCAGATCATTCACAGGGACATCAAACCAGAGAACACGCTGGTGTTTCAGCTCGGTGTGGTCAAACTCTGTGTCTTTGGTTTTGCTCGGATGATGGCAGTCTCTCCTGGTGAGGTTTATACAGACTATGTGGCAACACGCTGGTATCAAACATGTCTGTGTCTGTGTGATCAGGGCAGTGGATGTGAGGACTGTAGGGTGTGTGATCTGTGAGATGTTAACAGGTGATCCTCTGTTCGCTGGTGATTCTGATATTGACCAGCTGAATCTCATCATCCCATGTTTCGGTGAGTTTACATTTACATTAAATATCTGATTCCTTTTGTAAAGTGTTTGTAGTTTGATCATGTAACTGTGGTCTGTAGGTCTTTGACCGCTGGTCATCGCGAGCTCTTCTATCAGAATTCTGCATTCATGGGTTTAACACTTCCAGAAGCAGTAGAGAGAGACTCACTGGAGAGCTGCTCGGCCAAACTCACCAGACTGACTCTAGATCTCACACAGGTGTGTGTGTGTGTGTGTGTGTGTGTGTGTGTGTGTGTGTGTGTGTGTGAGAGAGAGAGAGATTCTGTTGTGTGAGTGTGTATTCCACTGAATGTGTGTGTGTGTCATGTACATGTTGGTGCTGCTGCAGAGATGTTTGCAGAAGGATCCAGATGAAAGATCTCAGTGTTCAGAACTTCTGCTGCATCAGTACTTTACCCGAGACCACTTCAACCTTCAGTGAGTTCACACACACACACACACACACACACACACACACACACACACACACACATATATTATGAAAATGGAACAGTTCTAATTTGTCAGCAAATTTAAAAACAGTATTTTAGAATTGGTCAGATCAGCTATAATCATTGTAAAGATAAGAGTCTAAGCTTTAAAACAACACTTATTTTGTGCAGAGCAAGCAAGTGGTTGTTGAATAATACCATAATATTATTTATGTGCCCCCCTGCTGCCCCGGGTTTAAGAGGTTAGACTCATGGCAGAAGACACAGTAAATGAAATAGTTCTCGTAATTCATTCACACAGTTAACAGAGACAGACATGATTAAATAAAATCATAATTCAACAATAAAGTTTGCATGTAGACAGACAGTGTGAGTAAATTTGTGTGTTAGTTTATTGACTCACTTGTACTGTGGCTTTAGGCATCCAGACCAAAGATATAAAAATCTTCTCCTTCAGATTAAAACCAGCAAACACAACATTGAACATCACTAAAACTCGAACCAACAACTCGATACACAGAGTCACACACCCAAACCTACAGACAGACAGACATTAAAGGTTAATGAGAGCTGACGGTTTTTGAGTAATGTTATTTAGTTTCATTGTAAAACTGATCTGATTGGACGACTCACGTTTGAAGTCATTGAAAAGTAGCCGATATGTGAGCACACATGAGGCCGTGTGTTACAATGTTTTTACTCTAATTACCACTTGACATTGTGTCTGACAACAGTGTGTGTGTGTGTGAGTTTTGTTCAAACCAAAAAAGAGCGGTTAAAACACATTCCATATCCTGCCCGCCACTGGAGCCTAACAGAACACTTCTTACATTAATAGAATTTTAAACATCATGATTTAATGTATGCATTGTTTTTCCAAATGAAGACATCCTAAAATGTCCCCAAATGGAGATTTTGTCCGATTTTGCTTACTTCCAGGTACAAAGTTGTCCCCAAACAATAGCTAAACGCATGTGCACAAACACATAATATTCAATAATCCTCACAAGAGGAAATCTATGATTGAACATAACATGCACTCTGGAATCTGATAGATTCAATTTACCCGATCTTGACCCTCAGCCTAAACCTAAACCCGACCCCTACTCTAATCATAAACATTTCATCCTAATTTCAGGCTTTACCTAACCCTTCCCAAAGACAACTCTCCTAAATTGGACTCCTGGACCTCCAATCCTTTACTGCATCCTGACCATTACCTCATTCTTTTCCAAAATCACTGTGTACAAATGAGATATTTGATTCATGCTACCAGAACATATTACAAAGAATCAGAGAGCCAAACCCTAATTAACCTAAATCGTAACCCTAACATCCATTATTAACCCATAACCTCCAAACCTTTAACCCTGACCCAAATCTTCATTCAATCAATGAAATCTACACTTTACCAGCACAGATTAGGACTTGACCCTTGACCCTACCTCACTGCTAAGTTCTGAAGAACATCTCTCACCTTCTGTTCAGACCAGCTGAGTCCAGCGATGAAGGTGTACAGAGACCACCAAATATATCTATTACAAATCACTATTAATATAATTAAAAACACTGACATTCACAGACATTCACTCATTGTGTGTCTGTAATAAACACAGTAAACACTAGAGGGCAGTAGAGCTTTTATAATGTGTGTGTGTGTGTGTGTGTGTGTGTCACCTGATCCTCACTGGGGATGAAGTGCAGCAGAATTCCTCCAGCGACTCCTGCTACAACTCCTGTTAGCGCACCCACAACTCCTTTAACAACATTCATCTATGTTGAGCCTTTTACAATCAAAACACAATCACATTATCAGCTGACATGCACACATCATGATGGTATTTTCTGAATTAAATAAAAGAAACTTTATTTTTTTCACTGTATTGTTTGTTTTACTCTTTTGTCACTACTGACACATTACAATAACTAAAATGAGGTTTCATTTAATTTATGCAAAATATAATGTATTTTTTAGATTTTAAAATGAAATATTTGTAAGAAATTCTGAAATAATATAATTTTGTGTGTGTGTGTGTGTGACCTGTCCCGAAGGCCACGCCCAGGCAGGTGGTGAATCCAGTGATTGACAGAATATCATCAAAACTCCCAGCGGCCATGAGAGTAGTGTCAGAATTCCTTTCTGAATGCCAAAACCGTCAGACTGAATCAGCAACATCGATGGAACCCCCCCCATTAAAGAAGAAGGCCATTCCACAAAGCAATCATATAGAGGGGAATTCACTCTCTGTGACAGTTGCTGTCTTTTCTTTAGAAATGGCAGAGCTGAAATGTCTCCTTCAATCGCTTCATTCTGTGGCACCAACCAGACCTGTAACAGTGACACAGGAAGATGAGGACATCTCAAATCAGGGAATCGGGGAAGGGACTCTTGACTCCCCTTATATTTCACATCATTCAGACTTGGAGGTGCTCTCTTCAAATGCTTCTGACTCCCATTTTCGTAATCATGTGGAATTGGATGATGTTACTCTGCACCCTTTCCCTAAGATGTTCTCACTGGTCTTTCAGTGGCAGGGAGTTCTACTGAGAATTAAATTCAGTCATCAGGACAGGCTTTATCCTATTCAGATGATATTCTAGGTGAGCTCCAAAAGAGCAGTTGCTCATCTGGGGCTTTATAAGTCACCTGCTAAATCCGCCCAGTCCAATATCTTCTTCAGACAGACCTCAGCTGCAAATTCTTTTGCCATGCCACCATGCAAGGAATTCGTAACAGAATTTTCAAATGCCCTCACAGGATTGGGTGCACCTAAACCGTGTCAAAAACCACCTTTACACTAGCGTCTATGGCTGAAGCGGATTCAATCGAAATGGCCCGTGCTCCAGAAATAGAGCAGCCTGTCACAGCCCTGGTGGTGTCACCTGACAAGGCTCTATGGGGAAACGTGCAATGCCACATGGATTTACCTGCCTGAGGATTGTAAAAAGACTCTGAGGGACCTTCGGATTGTTCCTGGAACTACTGGAAAAGAGGGTGAAGTTGTCCAAAGGCTACTCGCCAGCTGACACAGTTGTAGCGCAATCCTACTTTTAGGATATCGGCAACTCAAGCTCTCCATCGCTACACAACGCCGAAGCAACACTTCTGCCAACACCCACTCTGCCACCCCGCAGAGGTCCTGTTCTGTTGAAGCTCAAGGCTTTCAACCACCTCATCGACAGTCGCCAGCGTTTCCACCCAGTTCTCAATTTGAGGAGTCTGAATCTGTTTCTGAAGGCTCTTCCCTTTCCAATGTTATGCACTGCCAATGTTTTTCGGTCTGTGATGAAGGAATATTGGTTTGTGAGTGTCGACCTGAGGGATACGTACTTTCATGTTCCTGTTGCTGTTCATCACAGGAAGTTTTTGGGTTTCAGTTTACAAAATCAAGCCTACTAGTTCAAGGTTCTTCAGTTAGGTCTGTCCCTTGCTCCTTGTGTCTTCACAAGGTGCATGAGTGCAGTACTGTTTCCCCTGTGGGCAAGGGGAATACAAATTTTGCCTTATTTGGATGACTGGTTACTTTGTGCCCCCACAGCGGCAGGTAGTGCATCACTCCAGACTGCTTTTGGAGCATGTGTGAAAGCTGGGCCTCTTGGTGAACTAGAAAAAGTGCTGCCTGATTCTAGCACAATCAATTACATTTCTAGGAGTGACTCTGAATTCTCTTGTAATATCTGCCACCCTGTCACATGTGCGGGTAACCAACATTCTGCAACTACTGGCTCGTTTCCACCCTGGAGTATCTGTGCAGTACAGAGGGCTCCTACAACTGATAGGGATGCTGATGGCTGCTACAGCAATGATTCCACTGGGCTTACTCCACCTCAGACCATTCCAGAGGTTGAACAATAGTTTGTGATTAAATTCCACCAGACATCGCCATTGGCTGATTGTCATTTCTCACAACTGCATTAGCACATTGAGGTGGTGGAGACGGTTGGAGTTTCTGATCGCCGGGGTTCCCCTGGGTGTTATTCCCTCTTGTCAGGAAGTAATCACGACTGACACTTTCCTTATGGGGGACGGGGGATGGGGGGGACGGGGGGCATTTGTGGTTGCTGGACACCAGTTCAGTCCACAGACCATATCAATCTGCTGGAGCTATGTGCAGTTTACATGGCACTAAGGTATTTCTTGCCAGTCCTGGCAGGCTTCCACATCCTTGTTAGGTCCGATAACACCTCGACAGTGTTCCACCTAAACCATCAAGGTCACACGAATTCCCGCAAGTCCTCTTACCAGGGACTGGCTACATCCGGGAGAATGGAGGCTTCATCCAGATGTAGTGCAGGAGATCTGGCAGCAGTTCGGCAGGGTGGAGGTGGATCCTTTTGTATCAGAGGTGACCACTCACTGTTGCTTATTGTTCACGAGGACAGAAGTGTCCAGCTCTTTGGGTCAGGATGCAGTGTCTCATGAATGCCCAAACTGCCTACTCTATGCGTTTCCTCTTATTCCACTGTTATGGGAGACGTTGCACAGGGTCTTGTGGCACTGCGATGGCCGACGAGGCCTTGGTTTCCTCTGCTTCTGTAGCTCTTAGCAGGCAATCCATGGCAGCTTCCCTCAGGAAGGATCTTCTCTCCCAGATGGAGGGCTGCGTCTGACACCTGGACCCAGCCCGCCTGCAGTTTTAGGTCTGGCCTCTGGGTTAAACCCTCTTCCAGTTCTGCCTATCACGTCCTGGTCGGTGACTCTTCTCTTGGCTCTCATATGAAAATTTCATATGAATGATACAAAACATTAGTTTCACATGTAACTGGTTCTGTGAATTCCGGATATCCTCCAAAGTTCTTGGTCATTTGGAATGCACGAGAAAGGTGTACCTAGGTGGAGTGCTGAGCTACTGTGGTGTATAACCCCCCAGGGTTCAGCCTATGTCACCACGTGACTTTGTTAGTATATTCTCTTGACCTATCTGGCTGGCATGGCGATAAACGACTAGTACTTTACACTGCCTCTAGCGACCATCCGGAATTCACAGAACCACATTTAAATGCGTAGATAACATTTTGTCCTTGATACAGTCGCCTTTGTCTCACTCACAGGGCTTTAAGACATGATCTTCTGTTAAGCTGCTTTAAAGCAATGTGTATTGTGAAAAGCGTTATACAAATAAAATAACTGGCTATATTTGTGATAGCCTAGGCCTGTGTCACTTGTTAGAAAGTTCATATTCTTATTCTGCTGTTGAAAGTAATCCAGAGTATGTAATTTTATAATTCGCTAGCGATCTAGTAACAGCTGCGCCCTGTTTGATTGACAGGTGGCGTATGTGTGTGTGCTGAACATGCGCGCGCATTCTGAAAATGCTCACGCTAATGCGCACCTGAATGGTCAGATACATTAGGGCCAAAATGCCCATCTTGGTGAGGTATTCATGTAAACACAGAGAGTGATGTCTAAAGTGAACGTAAACAGCGGAGAAAAAAGCAGATTGTGTTAAAATGTGGGACTTGTATGTATAAATATAAGCTAATAGACCTGCTGTTGTCTAGTGTGTCATTATAATAATCAAACAACCATAACAAGAAAACTAGAAAGCACTTACTGCTCTTGACTGAGTAAATAGCTTTAAAAAGTATTCATGTATTATAATCATACAGTGAAGACCAGTAGTAGTCTTATGTTGCATTTCATTCTGAATGTTTATTGAATACTCGATACTGCTGTTAAAAACTTATAAAGCTGTTAAACATTTTCTTAATTTGTTCTATTATTTTTAATCTATTTTATATTCCTTGCATTTTATTGTTATTTTATTACTGACTGTTTACTGGTCTTGAATAATTAAGAGCTTGAAACCATTCTTCCATAATTAACATAGTTAGTGTTATAATTTGTTGTGGTTTTGAAGCTGGTATTGAGAATTGTCATATTTCACTACAGACTACTGAAATTGTGGTATTGTGATAATGTATAGTCTTTATTGTACGTGGTAGATCTTGCTGCAATGACATGATGATAAAGTAGATCTCATTCTATAGAAGTGTGATCACTCCTGTAAATGATGGTGATGGAGACTTTTCTTTATCTGACAACCATACATAACATAATTATCATATGCTAATAGCCTCCTCCCCATCCCAGTGCAGTTTACATTTCTGTCACAGAGAATTGAGTTGATTATATAGGTCGTAATTTTAGAAAAATATACAACATAAACTTTGACATGTTACTTGAGTATGTCACTTTAATGTCCTTTTTTCTCTCCGGACATGTTACTTTTTTACTCGGACAAGTGAATGACCAGTTTACACATGATGATGCTGTACATTTTGTAAATCTAATCAGTGATCATTTGTAATCATCTGTGATCACTGATCTGATCACAGATTAATAAAAAATATATAGACCATATGTCTCAATAAATAAAACTGAGTTTGAGGTGGTTTATAAATGTGTTACCCAAGCATGAAGGCCCTTATCCAGGAAGAGTCCGGTAGAAAATGACCCATTACAGCCACAGTACACGCCTCCACAATAGGTCTGATAAAACAGTCTGTCTCAGTATTTCTTTATGTTTACACTTCTATAGACCCCCAGAAATATATGGATACTGAATATCATTGCATTAGATAACAAACATATCAAGTGCTACTGATTTGACAGATACAAAGAGACATTGTCAAGAAGTTCTGGTAAAAAAGGACTGCAGACTAAATACTAAAATACTTTTATTGTGGGTTAGAGTTAAAAAGTCTTTATTCTGAACAGTATTTTTATGATTTTATTATTTAAAACCTTAGCAAAGTCAAGAAAAAGAAAAAATCTCGCACACTATCTTGCAAAGAGTATTACAAAATGTGTTTATGGCAACGTTTCGGTCACACGACCTTCATCAGGCATTTACAAACACAGAGGGCAACGACACCAAATTTAAAATACATCATAACCAATCAACGCATCTGATGACTGTGACATAACATATATCCAATAACAATCAATTAAACAGAGATCCTCTAGAAAACAACAAGCGAACTCATTCCAGAATATTTTTGAAAATGCCTGACGAAGGTCGTGTGACCGAAACGTTGCCATAAACACATTTTGTAATACTCCCTGCAAGCTAAGATTGTGTGCGTGATTTTTTTCTTTTTTCTTGTCTTTGCTAAAGTTTGTGTCCTACCTATCAATTATTTTCAGGTGTGCGAGGTTAGTTGTTCATTGATTATTTAAAACCTAACAAACTTCAGTCACATTCACACAGTCATTTTTTGGGATTGACAACCGTATTATCAGGATTAATGCCATGTTATTAAATAAACGAGTCTAATCAAGCCTGTGTCGAATCTAACCGACAGCGGCTTTAAATGATGATTAAGCGAGTGTAGAGCTTATTTGAGTCCAGTCAATAAAACTGAAGTGCTCCATGGAAAAACAATGACTGGATCTTCAGATGACACACGGCTCGTATCTCCGAGAGTCCACATGATAAACGAAACTGTAAAACAGGACTGACAACTGTATTCTGCTGCTGTGTTAAGACAGTTTAGTCTGAGATGAAGCACTTGTATTAAAATGAATGGGAGAAATTGGTACTCCCAATATGGCAGCTGTAGATAAGGAAGTGGCACCTTACAGATAAAAGAGCCAATCACCTTTCAGATACAGACATCACCTGATATACAGAAGTGACCTTGTTGTGAAATTTACATTTATGCATTTGGCAGATACGTTTATCCAAAGTGACTCACAGTGCATTCAAGGCATACATTGTATCAGTTTGTGAGTTCCCAGGGAATAATTCAGATATTGAAATGTTTTGTTTGAAACGTGTGCTGATATGGTGCAATTATCTTTGCTTACTGTACCCATTAGTGGAGGTGTGTGTGGTGTGTGTGTGTTTGTGTGTGTTGTGAGGTGACAGTGTTTGTTTTAAAGTTCAGATGTTTATTAGAGGTTGAATCTGTTTATTCCTTTTTAAAGTCAAGCTGTCGGAGCAGCGAGTGTGATGAATTACATGTTAAACCCAGTGTGTGTGTAAAAGTCATCTTACCCTGAACACAATACTGCCATTTATGGTCCTGTACATCTCAGTGTGTGTGTGTGTGTGTCTGTTGTACAGTATCTATTGTTTTATCATTTTAAACATAAATGTCTTTTTGTGAGATGTTCAGTTTTAAAGTGTGTTTGTCTGTTTGAATCGGATGACAGCAGTATCGCAAAAGTTTATTTAATATTACAGCTGATTAGAAACGCCTTGTTTCTCAATTGAGATTCTGTGTCTCTTCACAAAATCACTGTTCACACACACACACACACACACACACACACACACACTCACACTCTCTCACACTCTCACACACACACACACACACACACACACACACACACACTTGTGTTTCACCTGCAGCACAACACAAGACACATTTACACACTTTATACAGTCATTCCGTTCACACATGAATGAATGAATGAATGAATGAATGAATGAATGGAAATGATTGAATGAGTGATGAGGCATGTGAAAGACTAACTGGAGTTTTTCACATATTTTTGTGATTAGAAACGACAGTGACACACTCCATTGAAAACACACTTTTCTCATTATTAATCAGAATGACAGTGAAACTATACAGATGAGGTATTTACCTTTCAGTTAATTACTGAATCCAGACCTGTGAACATGCGCACACACACACACAGAATATAATTAGTCCAGTTATTGTGAGCGGTCTGATAATCAGTACTTAGCGAGTTGTTTTGATGTGAATGAAAGTACATTACACAGCTGTAATTCATTGTTTACTCTGTTCTTCAGAGAATATCTACAACAGACAGAGAGGATAACAGTGTGAACTATAACACTTTATTATTTCAATATTGCTGGTTATGAACACTTGACACTCTTCTACAGACAATAAAGAACTGCGTAATAAAAAACAGATGCAGCACAAAACTGGAACAAAGCAGTTTAAACAATATGTGATTAAGTGGAAATATGGTTATAATTAGTTTTGTCTATGGTTAGGTTTTATAATTACTGAAGGTGTTGGTTAGCAAAGGATCACATATAATCTGTATTACATAATCAGATTAAATCATTTAGATTTAGCAAAACATACATGTAATCTAAAGAGTAATCTACAATATTTAATTACTGATTTTTTTTTTTTATTTGTACTCCGTACTGGATAACACTTCAGAAGTAATCTACACAACGCTGGTTACTGATCTGATCTGTGTTGAAACAGAAAAGATCCAGAAAGGATTTCAACACACAACACAGAACTAACATACAAACTTCAACACAGTGTACAGTGAAATGAACACTGACACACCTTTTCACAGTGCCGGGTGAATTTTATATTCCAATTTTTCTGATTTGTTCTGTTTTGTAATTATGCTAGAAAAGCTGGTAACTGGAACTGCCGTGCATTGGCCAGACTGTTTGGTTTCCATTTCTAGAGTCAGCTGGAGCTTTGATTCATTCTGAAGTGTCCAGCAAACACGAGATCTTGAACGACACACCGCTGAAACCACAGAAAGATGGGGAAACTCTGTGTAATTTGCAGTTTGAGCAAAAGTGAATCGAGTTCTGATCATTCTTGTGCTTTTATGCAAAATATGATCCGTCTGACAATACATATTTAAACTTTGACGTCAAACAGACCAAAAGCTCTAGTGTAAGAACAGACTTCAAGAGGATTGACTTCAGATCTGAACACTCAAAGTGTATTTAATTTCATACATATATATACAGTTGTGCTCAAAAGTTCGCATACCCTTGGAGAATTGGTAATATATGTAGCATTTTTAAAGAAAACATGAGTGAGCAGGCAAAACACATTTCTTTTATTTCTTATGGGATTCATATTGAACTGTAGGTTATAACAGAATGGCACAATCATAAAACAAAACATGGCAACAAAGAAAAAAATGAAATGACCCCTGTTCAAAAGTCTGCATACCCTTAGTTCTTAATACTGTGTATTGCCCCCTTTAGCATCAATGACAGCGTGCAGTCTTTTGTAATAGTTGTCTATGAGGCCCCAAATTCTTGCAGGTGGTATAGCTGCCCATTCGTCTTGGCAGAATGCCTCCAGGTCATGCAAAGTCTTTGGTCGTCTTGCATGAACCGCACGTTTGAGATCTCCCCAGAGTGGCTCGATGATATTAAGGTCAGGAGACTATGATGGCCACTCCAGAACCTTCACCTTTTTCTGCTGTAACCACTGGAGGGTCAACTTGGCCTTGTGTTTAGGGTCATTGTCGTGCTGGAAAGTCCAAGAGCGTCCCATGCGCAGCATTCGGGCAGAAGAATGCAAATTGTCTGTCAGTATTTTCTGATAACATGCTGCATTCATCTTGCCATCAATTTTCACAAGATTCCCCGTGCCTTTAGAGCTCACACACCCCCAAAACATCAGTGAGCCACCACCATGCTTCACAGTGGGGATGGTATTCTTTTCACTATAGGCCTTGTTGACCCCTCTCCAAACATAGCGCTTATGGTTGTGACCATAAAGCTCTATTTTGGTCTCGTCACTCCAAATTACAGTGTGTCAGAAGCTGTGAAGCGTGTCAAGGTGTTGTCGGGCATATTGTAACCGGGCTTTTTTGTGGCATTGGCGCAGTAAAGGCTTCTTTCTGGCAACTCGACCATGCAGCTCATTTTTGTTCAAGTATCGTCATATTGTGCTCCTTGAAACAACCACACCATCTTTTTCCAGAGCAGCCTGTATTTCTCCTGAGGTTACCTGTGGGTTTTTCTTTGTATCCTGAACAATTCTTCTGGCAGTTGTGGCTGAAATCTTTCTTGGTCTACCTGACCTTGGCTTGGTATCAAGAGATCCCTGAATTTTCCACTTCTTAATAAGTGATTGAACAGTACTGACTGGCATTTTCAAGGCTTTGGATATCTTTTTATATCTTTTTCCATCTTTATAAAGTTCCATTACCTTGTTACGCAGGTCTTTTGACAGTTCTTTTCTGCTCCCCATGGCTCAGTATCTAGTCTGCTCAGTGCATCCACGTGAGAGCTAACAAACTCATTGACTATTTATACACAGACACTAATTGCAATTTAAAAAGCCACAGGTGTGGGAAATTAACCTTTAATTGCCATTTAAACCTGTGTGTGTCACCTTGTGTGTCTGTAACAAGGCCAAACATTCAAGGGTGTGTAAACTTTTGATCAGGGCCATTTGGGTGATTTCTGTTATCATTATGATTTAAAAAGGAGCCAGACAACTATGTGATGATAAATGGCTTCATATGATCAGTCATATTATCAAAATCAATGCCAAAATTTCACAATTTCTGCCAGGGTATGCAAACTTTTGAGCACAACTGTATAGTGAGAATATAAGAAGTGGTTGACAGAGCTACGGCAGCTGATGTGATGCAGATTGTGTGTTCTTGTTTGTGATTGGCTCTTAGCTGACTTCTTTCCCTGCTATGCTCACAGGGTTGCCATAGACACCACCACTGAGCGACAGGCGTGTGGAAGGTCGCGATTGGCTGGCAAGGCTGCTGCGGTGACTGGCGCACGAGCTCTTGCGTCTCGCAGGGTTTGCACTGGCATCGGCGCTGGACTCCACGCGCATGACCATAAACAGGCTGCTCTGGCGGTTCTGATTTAAGCAGACCGTTTGGAGTTCTAACTCCTCACAGTCCGACACGTGAATGAAGGGACACCAGCGAAACACTCGCTTGAACCCCGCACGGAACCTGCAACACAAATGCCAGCACACTCATTCTGCGTTCATATCATGTCCAAATTTCTAACTGAAAAAAGATTCACAACTTTGTGGAACAATGCTCTCAGAAGTATTTATAAGTTGTAAGAAGTGTAGCATGTGTGTATTGTGTGTATGTGTGTGTGTGTGTGTGTGTGTGTGTACAGTGTTTGTAGTGTGTGGTGTGTGTGTAGTGTGTGTGTGTGTAGTTTGTGTGTAGCAGTGGTGGAAAGAGTACTGATTTTTTTTACTTAAGTAAAAGTACTGCCTTTGAAGAAATAATTCACTTGAGTACAAGAAGTATTAAGAAATATTATGACTCAAGTAAGAGTAAATAAGTAGTTTGCCGAAAAACTACTCGAGTAATTACGTTACAAGTTACTTTATGAAAATGTAATTATGTATAGTATATACGCTTCCATTTTTAGAACACAAAGACATTTTTGTTCTTGAAAGAAACATGCTTCCTTTCACCAAGGATGCATTAAATTGATCAAAAATACTGTCACAATCATTAATTGCCAATATTATCATGGTTTGAAATAATTGTTTAAGTGGTATTTATTCCATTTTTTCTTTACCCTTGATGGCAGACATATACTGTGTCACCTTTTCCTTACAAAAGCATCATAAAGTGCTAATTTGTTACTCAAGAACGTTCTTATTATTACAACAATTGAAAATGTTTGCGCTACCATGTGGAAATCACAATAAAGTGGGTTTTTTCACATTTGCTGAGGTATTGAGTTCTTACAAGTTGCTTTACACTTGCAAGTCAAATTTTGGTTTTAAAAATAGGCAAAAAGAAACACATCTCTCCTGAAATTCTATTTTCTCCTAAAGTCTATTGTTTTAGAGAGATGAAGGCTATTCCATGCACTACTGTTCTGAAAAAAGAATCTCTAACCGGGATAGAGAGGGAAGTGGATGGCCAGATGCAAAACAAAAAGACAATCACAGTCTCTAGTTTGAGAAACAAACTCCTCACAGGTCTTAAACTAGCAGCTTCTGAATGCCAAAGACCTGCATTGCTGCAAGAGGATTCTTGGACAAACAGAAACATTTATTTTAATAGAAATAGCCATTTGTAACATTCTAAATGTCTCTAAATCATCTCTAAACTACATAATGTGCATTGTTTTTTTGTTTTTGTTTTTTTTATCCCCTTTTCTCCCCAATTTGGAATGCCCAATTCCCACTACTTAGTAGGTCCTCTCGGTGGCACGATTACTCACCTCAATCCGGGTGGCTCAGTATTTTGGCTATTAAGTTAACATACTGTACAAAACTAATATAATGCAATATCATAGAGGAGGAAATATATCCTCTATGATATTGCAGGAATTATCCAGATATGTAATGAGATTATTAAGCAAACTGTTATCAACTCCTACATGCCAACTGAATAAAATAAGATATGATTGATTCAAACACTAAAAGTGGCTGTTCTGTATATGTATTATTGTATTACAGTTGTAATAAAAAAGTCTTAACATTATGGTTATTTAACATATTGAGATATTTGAGTCACGTGGCGCCATGCAGCAGTCGGATATGTGAACGGTGAGCTCTGCGCACTTTGCTAGTTTTTAATTATTTTTATATCATAAACTGGTGAGATTCTATACACCCTGTTCCATAACTGTTCTATGAAGACAATAAGTCAAAGAATTCAAAATCCTAGGGTTCTGGAGACATTAAAAGACATTTACATGCTCAAGCTGATACCCCAGACAGGGCCACAGACTAGGGACTCAGTTTGGATGGTGCAGCGGGAGAGATTCAGCGTCAACTGTCGAGCATGTCGGCAATGCTGGCGAAGGTTGTTGCTGACTTGGAGGATCTTGGTTTAATACGTTGATCGATCACTGCTATGGAGACAAAATTCTCTGAGTTGATTACAAGAGTGTCGGACGTCGAGAAACGGATCGATTATCTGGAGTCATCAGAGAGGGAATTAGCTGCTAACCCGCTAGTGACCAAGACAGACTTGGAATGTGTTTGGGAAAAGTTGGAAGACTTTGAGAATCACAGCTGGTGAAACAACGTCCGAATTGTTGGAATTCCTAAAAACGAAGAAGGCCGAGATATGGTGAAATTCCTAGACGAGCTCTTCCCGAGTCTGCTCGACATAACAGGCCATAAGCTGGAAATCGAGCAAGCTCACAGAGTTCTGGCTTGGAGGTCCGCTGAGGGAGACAGGCCCCGATCAATTCTGGCCAAATTTCTGAGATCATCCGATAATGATCTTGTGTTATGCGAGGTGAGGAGTAAAGGAAGGCATTCTTGGAAGAACCACAGCATTTTCTTGTTCCCAGACTTTGCGAATTTGACAAGAGAGAAATGTGATCGATTCAAGGAATGCAAGAAACTCTTACATCAATGGAAGATTACTTTTGCACTGATGTTCCCAGCCAAATTGAGAATAGATACTAAGGATGGCTGCAAAATATTCAGGGGCAAAGTTTGATTTTGAAGTTTGATATTTATGCACCTAACGTTGATGATCAGGGCTTTTTTATAGATCTTGAAAGGATGTTGCAAGCCGCTGGCACCCCTCATGATATAATATTGGGAGGAGACTTCAATCTATTGATAGACTCAGTTCTTGATCATAGTGAAGCAAAAGTGTGTAAGCCACCTAGAGCAACACTGACGCTTCACAGGATGTGTAAAAATATTGGTCTTACAGATATTTGGAGATTTTAAACCCATCTGATTATTCTAGAATATATTTTTTTATATATATCCAAGTCCCTCATTTCATCTGTTGTTGATTGCTCAATTGGAAACATTTTAGTCTCAGATCATGTCCTGGTGAGTTTAGAGGAATTGCCACATATAGAGAAAAAGAAATCATATAGTTGCCGCTTTAATGTATCCTTTGCAAAATCCAGATTTCCAACAAATGTTAAAGACTGAAATCAATGTTTATATGGAGACCAACTGGTACTCAGTATCCTCTGTGGGCGTGGCTTGGGAGGCACTTAAGGCGGTTCTTAGGGGTCGGATCATACAGTATGCCTCGTTCATCAAAAAATAGTATAGTGGAGATACCTGTGCAGAACTCAGAGAGTTGGAAGGGACTATTAAAAGTGCTGAGGCAGAGTGAGTCGTCTTATGACCTCAGAGAATTTACCCTATTGAAATACAGATATAATACTATTTTGTCGTGGAAGGTGGAGTTTTGACTATTCAGGACAAGACAGTCATACTTTGAGTCGGGGGACAAAGCAGGGAAGCTTTAGGCTAGATATACAGTACTGTGCAAAAGTTTTAGGAACTTAAGATGTTTAAAAAACATTTGTCTTAAGATGGTTATTTATATCTTCAGCTTTAGTGTGTCAATAGGAAAAATACATTTTAGACACCCAAACATTACTTTTGCAAATAGAAAAGATTAGAATAGAAGAACAAGGCACACTGCAAGAGATGGCATTGCCCCCACTGAACATCGAGTCAGTCTGGGATTACATGAAGAGACAGAAGCAATTGAGACATAGATAGAAGAACTGTGGTGAATTGTCCAAGAATCTTGGTACATCCTATCTGCCAACAACCAAGAAAAACTATGTCCAGGTGTACCTAGGAGAATTGGGGCTGTTTTAAAGGCAAAGGTGGCCACACTAAATATTGAATTATATTTTTTCTGTTTACTGGACTTTGTATGATGTTAATTGATAAATGAAAACTATTTATGGCATTATTTTTGAAGACATCCTCACTATGCAACATTTTTCACAAGTTCCTAAAACTTTTGCACAGTACTGTATATTTGCTACTATGAGAGCGCAGCTGTCAGCTTCTCCTCACCTGCACAGGTGATAGTAAAGCAATTTAAATAGTGCAGTTGTTGCTTCAGAAATTTATCAAGCTTCTCATATGCACTGTTTTTGACAAAATTTTTACGTCTAGCTGGATCAGGGAAATCGTCATGGTTACTTTTGTAACCTCCATTCCCTGATGGATGGAACGAGATGTTGTGTCGATGTAGTGACACTAGGGGTCACTCTTGGGAGCCCCAAACACCTCTGCTTTTTTGAAAAAAGGCCAATAAGAATTGGCGAGTGGAATTTGCATGCCACTCCCCCGGACATATGGGTATAAAAGGAGCTGGTATGCAACCACTCATTCAGGTTTTGTGCTGAGGAGCCGAGACCAGGTCCCGGCCATTTCAGCGGGTAGTTCAGCATTGTTACGTGAGCTGGCAGTGTGTGCCTCGTAGCCAGTGCACCAGGCCGTCATGTAACCTCCCCCAACGCTCTTATGAGCGTTGAACGGTCCTTCAGGAACAAGTCGACTGCCCAACGACAGGGACAGGCTAGCCCAGCCGAGGCCTCTTTGCCTCTCTTTTCTCCCCAAAGAGAGTGGAATTTGTTAACCGACTGGGAGCCATAAGTGTCTACGTCGGGGGGTGTCCGTGGAGACCACACCCCGCCCAAAAAGGTGGAGGGGGGGGGTATTTTGAGTGGAATACGTCACATGATCTTACCGAGTCTTGTCGGAAGTATGTCATATGAAGAGATCCCATGGTAGGTCCTACCCGAAGGGGGAGGAGTTTCTACAAAGCATGGCAACCGGGGGCAGAGGGGCCTCTGCCCAAGGAAGACGCAGTTTACCGACAAGGAAATGATTTTGCGGAAGATATCACATGGGGTCGTCTTCGGGGAACCAGCAAATGTGGAGCACCTACCTCAGTACAGGGTCTCATTAGCGCACGTACTGGGCCGGCAGCGAGTTTCTCCACAAACTCAACTGCCAGAGGGCTAAGGAGGAAAGTCATCCAGGGATCACAGTCTGTGAACACGACTGGGAGTCAAGAGTGCACGTCTTCACCTCAAGGGAGGGGAAAGGCGCTATGCGCAAGCGGTACACCCGGCCAGCTCTCCCAGAACTTACCTGCTCGTGCCTGCCAATACACGGGACGAGACCGGCTCAACCCGGAGATTGTAGAACCTCACAAAAGTGTTGGGTGCTGCCCAGCCCGCTGCTCTGCAGATGTCTGCCAAAGAGGCGCCACTGGCCAGGGCCCAGGAGGCCGCCACACTCCTGGTAGAGTGGGCTCATAACCCCGCAGGGGATGGCACATCCTGAGCCTGAAATGCCCAAATGCGATGGCGTCAATGACCCAGTGGGTGATTCTCTGTTTGGAGACAGCGCTTCCTTTCCGCTGTCCACCAAAGCAGACAAAGAGCTGCTCGGAGCTTCTAAAGCTCTGCGTGTGATCCAAATAGATGCGTAAAGCTCGCACTGGACACAGCAATGCCAAGGCTGGGTCTGCCTCCTCCTGGGGCAGGTTCACCACCTGATCCCTAAAAGGGGTCATGGGAACCTTGGGCACTCATGCCCATGTCGAGGTCTCAGGATCACGTGAGAGTAACCTGGACCAAACTCCAGGCACGATTCCCTGACAGAGAACGCCTGCAGGTCTCCTACCCTTTTGATGGAAGTGAGCGCAGTCAGGAGGGCAGTCTTCAAAGAGAGTGCCTTAAGTTCAGCTGACTCCAAGGGCTCAAAGGGAGCTCCCCGTAGACCCCGAAGGACTACAGAGAGGTCCCACGAGGGGATGAGGCGCGGTCTAGAGGGATTCAACCTCCTAGCGCCTCTCAGGAACCTGATGATCAAGTCGTGCTTCCCCAAGTACTTACCATCTACTGCATCGTGATGAGCTGAAATAGCAGCTACATACATCTTCAAGGAAGAGGGGGACAGCCGCCCCTCCAGCCTCTCCTGCAGGAAGGAAAGCACCGATCCGACTGCGCATCTCTGGGGGTCTTTGCGTCTGGAAGAACACTACTTAGCGAACAGATGCCACTTCAAGGCATACAGGTGCCTCGTAGAGGGAACCCTAGCCTGAGTGATCGTGTCTACCACCGTGGGTGGTAGGCCACTTAAGTCTTCTGCATCCCGTCCGGGGGCCAGACATGAAGATTCCAGAGGTCTGGTCACGGGTGCCAGATGGTGCCCCGTCCCAGAGAAAGAAGGTCCTTCCAGGGTCTGTGCAAGTAGGCTCACTGGGGGAAACGAGTTTTTGTGTAGTCCAGGGGGCCAGCTGTGTGCCAGCGCATCTATACCGAGGGGTGCCTTGGTCAGGGCATACCAAAGCGGGCAGTGGGTGGATTACTGGGAAGCAAACAGGTCTACCTGTGCTCGACCAATTCGACTCCAAATCAGCTGGACCACCTGAGGGTGGCGTCTCCACTCTCCCCTGAGGGTAACCTGACGTGACAGCGCGTCCGCTGCGGTGTTGAGGTCGCCCGGGATGTGAGTGGCTCGTAGCGACTTGAGGAGCTGCTGACTCCAGAGGAGGAGAAGGCGGGTGAGTTGTGACATGCAACGGGAGTGTAGACCACCTTGACGGTTGATGTATGCTACCGTCGCTGTGTTGTCCGTCCGGACCAACACGTGCTTGCCCTGGATCAACGGCTGAATCCTCCGCAGGGCGAGCAGTACTGCCAACAACTCTAGGCAGTTGATGTGCCAACGCAGCCGCGGGCAAGTCCAGGAGCCGGCGGCTACCCTCGTGCAGTTCTTTTAGCACCTTGGCTTGGTGTAATTGCAGGAGGGCGGGGCGGAGGTGGCTTGTCCAGCGGCACCGCAGGCCACAGTCATCAGGGATGACGTAAACCTACAGGCCCTGGATGGGAGCTTTGGGTGCCCGCGCCAGGTGGCGGTGCTCTGCGGACACAAGTGCACCGCGAGCACCTTATCCACCTGGGGGATCACCAAATAACCCTGGCCGCTCCACCATCGAGGGTAGTGAGAGCGGGGGAGCTGAAAGACCGAGATCGGGCAGTAAAAGGTACCTCCCATGATCTTGTCAGCTCCTCGTGCACTTCCGGAAAGAAAGGGACCGGGGCGGGGCGTGGCCGTGGGTGGCACCCTGAGCCTAGGAACCAATCGTCGAGCCGCAAGGGTTCAGGGGAGAGTGGAGGTTCCACTCTAGCCCAACGCTCGCGGCCGCCCGGGAAAACATGTCCATCATTTCCGCATCGGCCTGAGACTGGGCGACCATTCCCGAAGGAGGAAGCCCAGCTGAAGCCTCTGCATCAGACTGGACGAGCCCGCTCTCTGATGCTGCACTCGATAACTCATCGTCTTCCCGAGCTCCGAACGAGAAGTCGAACTCGCCCTGAGACGAGCCGGCGGTCTCGTCCGAGAGCCCGACCAGGGCAAGCGAGCATGCTGGGGAATGGGAGGTCCATGGGGGGATACCCGGTGGAGGTGGTCCCATTTATGTCCCCAAATCGCCCCCAGTGCTAACTGACATGGCCTCAAACCCGAAGGTAGAAGGACCGGTGTGGGGATCGGTCTTACAAAAGCAAGCCACAACCGCAATGTTGCCGTGGTTATGTTCTCGCAATGAGGACATGTCTCATCCACGAACAATGTCTCCACATGGGAAGTGCCCAGACACGTAAGACAGCGATCGTGGCCTTCAGAAGCGGAGAGATAATGACCGCAACCAGGAATAACACACAAACGGAAAGGCATCTTTAAAAAGACGTTCTGTGTGTGCCGCACTTTTTGTGAATGAAAATATATACGCTTTTAGAATATACTCTCTTATTTTCGCTCTGCCGAAGTGCCCGGGGGCGTTCTCTGCACTCCACGGGTGCAGAGGGGGAGAAGCCACTGAAATGCGCCATAAATCCAGCAGTTTTGAGGTGCGTCTTTGGAGGGAATTCAATTCAGTGCACTGAATAGAACCGCTCGGCTCTGAAGAGAAAATCTGAATGAGTGGTTGCATACCAGCTCCTTTTATACCCGTATGTCCAGGGGAGTGGCATGAAAATTCCACTCGCCAATTCTCATTGGCCTTTTTAAAAAAAAGCAGAGGTGTTTGGGGCTCCCAAGAGTGACCCATAGTGTCACTACATTGACACAATGTCGAGTGAGTGACAGATAGGGAATGGACGGTAACTCTTACACTCACTTGGATCTTTGTCCTTTTTAAGAATCAGACTGATCCGGGCTTGTGTCATGGTTGGCGGAAGCTTTCCATTCTTAATGATTCCATATAAACTTCTAACAAAAGTGGAGCCAGTTCTGTAGCACAAGATCTAAAAAATTCTGCAGCAAAGCCATCTGGCCCCAGAGCCTTGCCTGTAGGCAGGGCCTTAATTACCACGTCAATCTCCTCCAAGGTTATCTCAGAACCGAGATAATGTTTTGTTCAGTCGTCAGTTTAGGGACATCTAATGATCCACAAAGTTTCTAATATCTTCATGAGTAGACGAAGACGTGGATCTATAAAGATCAAGATAGAATTCTTTAAAAGTATTATTAATATCAATGGCCGAGGTAAAAATTTCACAATTTTCCACAATTTCACAAGCAGATTTCACTGAGAGAATGGTATACACTATATATATATATATATATATATATATATATATATATATATATATATATATATATATATATATATATACACACACACACACACACATATATATATAAACCTACTGTATATATAGGTTTATAAAAGGGTTTAAAAATAATATTTTTTAGATTTTAGATTTATAGATATTATTAAAAATATGTATATACAATAAAGATGTATGTATATAAACGAGTGTATATGGATAAATGTGTGTATACATACTGTATATAGAGATAAAAAATTATAATTTTGATTGGGATTATTCTGAATATACAGTTTGTATTCACTTTATTCAGCCCCACCCCTTTCCCACACTCCGCTCTTCTGAATTTTGTCATCTAACTTCCTGTTTGTATTGAAAAAGACTCTCTCTGCTTTATATATCTAACCAAAAGCTTCCCTGCTTTTCCCCCGACTCAAAATATGACTGTCTTGCCCTAAATAACCAAAATTCCACCTTCCGTGACAAAGTAGTATTATATCTGTATTTCAGTAGGGTCAATTCTCTGAGGCCATCAGATGACATTCGGCGCTTCAGTTCTGTCTCTGTAATTTTAATATTCTCTTCCAACTCCATGAGTTCTCGTGCTTTGGATTTTTTGTTGAATGAGGCATACTGTATGATCCGACCCCTAAGACCCGCCATAAGTGCCTCCCAAGCCACGCCCACAGAGGATACTGAGGACCAGTTGGTCTCCATATAAACATTGATTTCAGCCTTTAACATTTGTTGGAAATTAAGATTTTGCAAAAGGGATACATTAAAGCGCCAACTATATGATTTCTTTTTCTCCATATGTGGCAACAATTCTAAACTCACCAGGAACTGATCTAAGATGTTTCCAATTGAGCAATCATTGACAGAAGAAATGAGGGACTTGGATATAAAAAAAATCTATTCTAGAATAAATCTTATGGACTGATGAAAATATGTATAGTCCCTACCAGATGGGTTTAAAAGTCTCCAAATATCTGTAAGACCAAGCTTTTTTTTTTTTTTTTTTTTACACATCATGTGAAGTGTCCATGTTGCTCTAGGGGGCTTACAAACTTTTGATTCACTATGATCAAGGACTGAGTCCATCAATAGATTAAAGTCTCCTCCCAATATTATATCGTGAGGGGTGCCAGTGGCTTGCAACATACCTTCAAGATCTAAAAATAGCCCTGATAATGTGTAAATATTAGCCAAAACCAACCTTTGCCTCTGAATTTCTGCTAAAACAATAATGACTCTTCCTAATTTATCTTTAATCTGTTTGAGACATTTGAATTGTAGATGTTTACTTATCAGTGTAATGACTCCCCTGCTCTTACTTGAGCCAGCACTAAAGAAAACATGTCCACCCCATATCTTCCCAAATTTTTCAGCTTCCTGCAGGGAAAGATGTGTTTCTTGAAGAAACACTATTTCATATTTCTTACATTTAAGAAAAGAAATAACCTTCCTTCTTTTTATGGGGTGCCCCAACCCATTCACATTCCACGTGGAGAGAGACAATCCACTCATACTAACATTTGACATTTTGACATATTAGAAAAAATAGACTGTGTGTCAAAAGTACAATTATAAAGACCACATTCCAACATTAGTGCAAAAGTCAAACCCCGAAATTCCCCCAGAACCAAACAAACAGAAAAAAGAAAAACGTGCGCATTAACCCCACGCACGACAGCACCAACTGGTGTCCATCCCTCCAACAGTCCATGTACGCCTACGAGAGCCCCCGTGACAACTTTGCCATCGGATTGCTCAAGTGCGGTGCTTTTGTACAAATTTTGTGAGACAGAATTACATAACAGAAAATAATCTATAAAACAAACTCCAGCCAATAGGCAGAATAAACACAAAGAATGTGTAGATTAATTCACAAAACTGTCTCGAAGGTGTGTTCCTCCACAAAACATACTCCAGCTGCTAGCGGAACCAGCACACACACAAAATAATTAAATAAATAAATAAATAAATAGAAATAAAACTGTTCAGTTTCCTCGGACAGTCAAATGAATGTTCAGTGAGTCGGCTGTTCATGAGTGCAGGAGATTACCTAATTACTCCAATGTCCTGCAAAAAATACTCCATGAAAAAAACTCCAACCAATAGGAGACATAAGCACAAAGAACGAGCAGATTCATCCACAACTGTCCTGAAGGAGTGTTATTCCACAAAACAAACTCCAGCTGCTAGGCGGAACAAGCACAAAAAGAAACAAAAAAGGCGCCCAGCTTCCTCGGGCGATCAAGTATATGTTCAGTGAGTCAAGCCCTGTTGGAGGCACGTGAGAAATACACCATGACTTCCTCAGTCCATTGATTTTATGAAAGGCATTGCTTGTTGTGGGCATGTAAATATTTTGTGGCCATCCTTAGTATCTACTCTCAGTTTGGCCAGAAACATCAGTGCAAAAGTGATCTTCCGTTGATGTAAGAGTTTCTGGCATTCATTGAATCAATCACGTTTCTCTCTTGTTGAATTCGCAATGTCTGGGAACAAGAAAATGCTGTGATTCTTCCAAGAATGCTTTCCTTTGCTCCTCGCCTCACGCAACATGAGATCTTTACTGGATGATCTCAGAAATTTGGCCAGAATTGATCGGGGCCTCTCTCCCTCAGCCGATCTGCGAGCCGGGACTCTGTGAGCTCGCTCGATTGCCAGTTTATGGCCTGTTATGTCGAGAAGACTCGGGAAGAGCTCATCTTGGAATTTCACTATATCTCTGCCTTCTTCATGCTCAGGAATTCCAAAA
The DNA here is from genome assembly GCF_019703515.2 of Myxocyprinus asiaticus. Lineage (NCBI taxonomy): Eukaryota > Metazoa > Chordata > Actinopteri > Cypriniformes > Catostomidae > Myxocyprinus > Myxocyprinus asiaticus. Next base: position 45,917,456 of record NC_059371.1, read on the forward strand.
ATTCGGATGTTGTTTTGCCAATTACGATTCTCCAAATCCTCCAGTTTTTCCCAAACGCGTTCCTAGTCTATCTTGGTCGCTAGTGGATTAGCAGCTAATTCCCTCTCCAATGACTCCAGATAATCGATCCATCTCTCGACGTCCCCAATTCTTGTAACCAAGTCAGAGAATTTCGTTTCCATCGCAGTAATCGATCTGCGTATTACAGCAAGATCCTCTAAGTCAGTAACAACTTTCGTCAACCTCACAGACATGTTGGACAGTTGACGTTGAATTTCTCCCGCCGTACCATCCAAACCAAGTCCCTGGTCTGTGGGCCTATCTGAGGTATCAGCTTGAGCACGTAAGTGTCTTTTAATATCTCCAGATCCCGAGGATTTTGAATTCTTTGCCATGTTGACTTCAAAGAACAGATATGTAGCAGGGTGTATCGAATCTAACCGGTTTATGACATAAAAATAATTAAAAATTCCGTTTACACGTCCGCTCCTCGCCTGGCATCACGTGACTCCGGGATTATCTTTTTAAGATTTTGGAAATGTATGGGTTTGTGAGTACGTTTATTGGATGGATTAAGTTGCTTTATAGACACCATAGTGGCAGTACAAACAAATGGATTAATTTCAGATTATTTTACTCTGGATAGGGGCACCCGGCAGGGTTGCCCTCTTTCCCCATTATTGTTCTGTCTTGCCCTGGAACCATTAGCAGCCACGATAAGAAAGGAGGATGATTTTCCAGGGGTGACGGCGGGAGGTGTGGCGCATAAGCTTTTGCTTTATGCAGATGATATTTTATTATTCGTCTCTGACCCTACTAGATCTATGCCTTGCCTCCACAGAATTATTAATTCCTTTTCTAAATTCTCAGGATACATAGTTAATTGGTCTAAATCCGAGGCTTTGGCTCTGACAGCGTACTGCCCAGTAACGGCTTTCCAGCCGGGCGCCTTCCAGTGGCCCAAACAGGGCATTAAGTATTTGGGAATTTTATTCCCAGCAAATTTGTCTGATTTAATTAGAGTTAATCTTGACCCTTTAATAAAAAAGTTTTCGAGCGATGTGGGCAGGTGGGCTTCATTACATTTATCAATGACTGGGAAGGTTAATGTTATTAAAATGAATTGTATTCCAAAATTCAACTACCTGCTACAGTCTCTCCCTGTAGATGTCCCCTTCTCTTATTTCAAGCAATTTGATAGCATAGTGAAGTCCTTCATTTTGAATGGTAAGCATCCCAGATTACAGTAAGTTACATAGGCCGATTGACAAAGGTGGGCTAGGCCTACCCAAGATTTTGTTTTATTATTATGCATTTGGGACATTTGGCTCGTTGGTCGCTTCCACCTGAGAGAGCCCCTCCCTGGTTTTGTATAGAACAGGAAGTTCTTGCCCCTATTTCGCCATTGCAAAGCCTCTCTATCAAACTAATCGGAGAAGTTAAGTCACACCCCATTATCTCGCATTTGCATTTGGTGTGGACAAAAGTGTCCAGAGTGTTTAATTCGAACATTTATTTAAATGTTACCTCGGGCATATGGCTGAACCCCAAATTATGTATTAATAAGTCCACTTTTTGCTGGTCAGATTGGATTGTGAGGGGGGTTACTACACTCGGTGATCTATATGAGAGTGGAGTGTTGAGATCCTTTGAAAATTTGGTTCAACATTTTGGGATTCCCACATCTCAGTTCTATAAGTATTTACAGCTGTGCCACCTGCTCTGTACTATTTTTGGGAGTAGCATACACCCCCCTAAAGCAGCAGATACTCTGGGAGTGGTGATTACTGCTTTTGGAAAAGGGCACGAGGCATCAGTGTATTATTCCCTGCTAATTCAGTGTCTGGGGGATGAAGATTTAAATTCTGTCAAGAGATTATGGGAGAAAGATTTAAACTTAGTATTGGAGGAGGGAGTGTGGGCTAGGATTCTAAAAAACATCAAGTCTGCATCTAGAGATGCAAGGGTGTGCCTTATGCAATTCAAGATTTTACATAGATTCTGTTGGACCCCCTCTAGATTGTTTAGGCTTGATCTTAAAGACACACCCACCTGCTGGTGATGTCAATCAGAAGATGGAGAAACAACCCATGTCTTTTGGGTGTGTATTAAGATCTAAGAATTTTGGTTGAAGGTTCAGAGTTTTATGTGTGAGGTATTGGGGACTCAAATTTTATTTTGCCCCAGACTCTGTATTTTAGGTGATGAGGTGGTCATTGATATATAGAATATGCACATAAAAAACTGGGTCCTAACTGACACCAGGAAGTATACTAGTATCTCTCCAAGTTTAGTCTTTTTGCATTGGCTTTCAAATACAGAGTTCAATTCAAGGTACTTTTAACAGTTTTTAAGGGTGTACATGGACTTGCACCAGATTATATTTCAGACCTCTTACATCAACATCAAACCCCTAGACCTTTAAGATCTTCACAGAGCCTGGTTTTAAGTGTCCCTAAATCCTGTTTGAAAACCAAAGGGGATCGTGCCTTCTCTGTTGCAGCCCCTCGCCTTTGGAGTAATCTGCTGATTCATATTAGATCATGTGATAGCATTGAGTCTTTTAAGTCTCAGCTGAAGACTCATCTTTACTCTATTGCTTATAACTGTTCTTAGATTTTCTTTTTTTTTGGCTTATATTGTGCATGTTTTAAATTGTGACTATTTCAATTTTGTTAGTGTAAAGCACTTTGGTCAACATGTGTTGTTTTTAATTGTGCCATACAAATAAATGTGATTAATTGATTTATATTAAGAACCCCAGTGAGCAAGCTGAAGGCGACTGTGGTAAGGAACACAAAACTCCATAAGATGTTGGTTAATGGAGAAAAATAACCTTGAGAGAAACCAGACTCACTGTGGGGGCCAGTTCCCCTCTGACTAAACATCATGAATATAATGTCAATATTAGTTATTTGTGTGCAGTGCGGGTCTTGGTTTAAAAGAAAACATATCCCCACATATATGTCAAACTACATTGTGTTAATATTTGACAGTTAAAACATTGCCTACCTTACAAACAAATGAAGTTTGATCAGTGGATAAACGTGTTCAGACAGTTCCCTCGTACCTGATTGAATGGCTCCTTTCCAGAATAAAATGAAATATGCAAAAAATCACAGTATTACAGTTCTTGTATAGTGACAGGGCAGAAAGTCTTGGAGAAGCTAGAGAAGAGAGGACTCTGGTGGCAGTTTATACAAGCTGCTGTGCTCAGGATGCTGAACCCTGCGGGCTTCCGTCATGCCGCACACAGAGCGTTTTAGTTTATAAACAGATTTATCACTTATAACTTTCTTCTTCCCAAAAATTCAGAAATATTATGTATTTGTTGTACTTTGTAATTGTGGTGAAAAATAATTGTAATGAAGTTGAATACTTCATTTTTAATCAACTCAAGTAAAAGTACTAATATTTATTTTTACTTAAAAAAGTTGAAAAAGTTGAAAAATTTACTCAAGTACTGTAACGTGTAGTTGTAATTCGTTACTTTCCACCTCTGGTGTGTAGTGTGTGTGGTGTGTGTGTAGTGTGTGTGTAGTGTGTGTGGGTGGTGTGTCTGCTGCTTTGGACAAAGTGAACCACCAGATACTCCTGTCCACCCTCTGTGACCTGGGCATCACAGGAACTGTGCTTGGATGGTTGGAGTCATATCTCACAGGCAGATCCTTCAAGGTCTCCTGGAGAAGAGAGGTGGCTTAGTCACAACAGCTGACCACTGGTGTTCCTCAGGGATCAGTGCTTGGACCCCTCCTCTTCTCGATCTACACAACATCACTCAGACCGATCGAGGCACAAGGCTTTTCCTACCACTGCTACGCAGAGGATACGTAGCTCTACCTGTTGGTCCAGCTTGACAAACCACCGTCTCGGCTCGTATCTCTGTCTGCATCTCGGTGATCTCAGCTCAACTTTGCCAAGACAGAACTTCTCGTGATCCCAGCCAATCTGGGATCACGAGAACTATTCATCTTGGTTCAATGATGTTAATGCCAACCAGGACAGCCCAGAACCTGGGAGTGTTGGTGGATGACCAGCTTAACTTCACCGCCACACATTTCATCAACCACCCGGTCTTGCAGGTTCGCGCTTTACAACATCAGGAAAATCAGACCTTTCCTGTCTGAATATGCTACACAGCTCCTGATCCAAGCTATGGTCATTTCAAGACTGGACTACTGTAATTCCCTGTTTGTCAGTCTCCCAGCTAGCACAATTAAGCCGCCGCAGATATTCCAGAATGCAGCAACACGTCTGGTCTTTAATCAGCCAAAGAGGGCTCGTGTCACCACACTCTTGATTTCACTCCACTGGCTGCCAGTAGCTGCCCGCATCAAATTTAAGGCTCTAACTCTGGCCTTCAGGACAGCCAATGGAACCGCACCCTTTTACTTCAATTCACTCCTCCAGGTCTATGTCCCAACTCACTCTCTGCAGTCAATGAACGAGCGGTGCCTGGTGGTCCCATCGCAAAGAGGCACAAAGTCCATTTCACGATCATTGACTTTCTCTGTTTTTCTGTGGTGGGATGAGCTTCCCACCTCCACACGATCTGCTGAAACCATTTCAACGTTCAAGAACCTCCTGACAGCACATCTATTCCTTGAGCACTTAACAAATCCACACTAAATGCACTTACTATTTAACAATTAAAAAATAACCCTAACCCTTGTCAGACTCTTTCTTCTGCGCTAGCTTCTTTACTACTCCAGCCACTATGAGAACTTGACAGTGCGATACTGATGATGTAAGCATCTTTTAATGGCTAAATGTAAATGTGGTGTGTGCAGTGTGTGTGTATGTGGTGTGGTGTGTGTGTATCTGGTGTGTATGTTGTGTGTGCGTATGTGTTGTGTGTGTATTGTGTGTGCATGTGTAGTGTGTGTATGTGTAGTGTGTGTGGTGTGTGTAAGTGTGTGTGTAGTGTGTGTGTGGTGTGTGTATGTGTAGTGTGTGTGTGTGTGTGTGTGTGTGTAGTGTGGTACCTGCTGTTCAGGCTGCAGTATATTATGGGATTGTACATTGATGAGCTCATTGACAGCCACAGCACTGACAGATAAATCTGCTGGATGAACGTCCATTTATTCAGCTCTCTGTTGAGACCCGTTACAATGAAATACACGTGATACGGCAGCCAACAGATTGCAAACATTACCACCATGATCACCATCATCTTCACAGCCTACACACAACATGACAACAACATTAGTCATAAAACTGTGAGAAAATAAACACATGTGTGATGGTGTTACGATGGTGACTTGTGAGGCCATGTGACAATTTATTTACAAAACAAAAATATACAAAAACATCTAAAACACAAGCAAACCAGACAACGACACATAGAAAAATTAACTCAAGACTCAATAAAAAAATCATGTTAAATGTGCAGACAATTTGAACTCTAGCGCAGACAAAATATGAACACTGATCGGACTAGGGTCGGGTCAGGGGTGCTAGGTTTGGGCAGGACATCTTTCTCCAATGGGCAAACACTCAATAGGGCATGACACTGCAAGACACTGAACATTCTAACCCTAAACCTAACCCTAAACCAGACTAACTAACCCTAAAATCACAAAGTCCTCAAGAAAAACAAACAGACACAGCGCACCACTGTGGTTGATAGGGGAACATCTGGAATAGATTACAGCAGGGGTCTGAATCACAAAGTCTGTTTCACTGGCTAGTCAGGTAAGTTTTATTTAGTTTGTGCCAACGCTGGATTTTTGGTACCACCAAGGTGGGTTGGTTTTTACCCGTGTTCACCGCCATAGTAACTTAGCATGGCTAATCTGTTCCGGAACAGGTTTTATTCTGGGTAACAGATGCTGAATCAATCAGCTGAGTAAAGTGACATCCCTGATGCAATGAAGTCACTCCCCCATCTCTCTTAAAGTGAACTTTACAGAATCAACTCTTTATGGTAATTATTTAAATAAGAGTTTAAATACAGATTTTTGGCAGATGGAGTTTTTCCTGATCATTTACCTACTTTAGCCATAAAACATAAGATATCTACAAAAATATAAACATCATGTAATATTATCTATAAAACAGGTAGTTTGACAGATTAATACAATGCCTGCCAGTTAATACAATGCCTGCCAATGTGCTCATGACATGTGGTGCTGATGCCTCGCAGGTGACCCGAGTTCAAGTCCTGGCTTATGAGGTCCTTTCCCAATCCCATTCCCACTCTTCTCTCTCTCATTTCCTGTCACCTCTCTACTTTCCCTATCCCAGTAAAAAGCAAAAAAAAAAAAAAAAAAAAAAAAAAAAATGCCTGCCAATAATGATGGATTTTAAAATATTAAAAGCTTAATCACTCCACAAGATGGCTTGTCAAACCCCTTCTTTCATGGACTAAAGTTGAAAGAGCAGGCACATCGATATGCCAAATACGTCTTCATTGTTTGTCATGTTGCTAGAAAAAAAAGCAAACACATCTTATCATTATGCATAGTCTATCATTTGCTCATACAGTGATCCAAATTCATTAACCTGGTGTGACCCCGCATCCTCATTGGTGTACATTGTGTTTTGTCTTCGCTATACCCTACGCATAATTTCATTTCATTTAAACCACCTGATCACAGTTCAGGACAGTCTAGGCAGTTATTAAAGGGTTAAACGTTCGACACCAAGTGAATGCACTTGGCTGCATAGGAAAGCTATAGGATATGTGCTGTTTGTCTGCACTGGTTTGAAATGCACCTTATTTTCATCCTAACTCCATATAAAGCCTCTGAAAGCAACATTTTCCAGCTTGTGGATGAACCCATTGATTCTCAATGTGATAATGCACAGTAAATATAGGATTTCTTAGGTAATTAAGGCGTATTAACCTTCAGGGAGGTCATCATGTTTTACAGTGTGCTGTTTCGTGATAAATCACTGAATTTTTCAAAATGGCATATTGGATGAAACTAGAGACTCAAACAGGTTTCAATGTAAAAACTTAATGAGATTTCTTACCAGATGTAGTTTCGCTGATGTTTCCTCCAAAGACAAACTTCACTGAGATCGGCACCACGTTGTTTTGTCACATGAAAGTTTAACCCTTTAATGACAGCCCAGAGTGTCCTGAACTGCGATCAGCCGTTCAGGACACTCTGGGCTGTGGCCGTGAAATGAAATTATCGCAGCCTATAGTGAAGCCAAAACACAGTGTACATGCATAAGGACATAGGGTAGCACAAGGTTAAATATATTTAAAGGGTTAGGGTTAGGCACGTTCCCCCAATATTCAGATTATTACTTGATCAATATGGGTTTTCAATAACAAATTCTCAGACTTTTACACCAACCCAAATCCTGAATGTCAGGTTGCATCCTTGCAGACCTTGAACCTTGACCTTAACACTGACTTTTTTATGATACTGCAAAAGTAACTATTTTTTTAAGAGGTGATATTTATTTTCTCATGAATGAAAGATGCAGACATTAAAGATCACATGGGAATATCACTTCAGATTTCACACTCACATTTAAGCCACATGTTCATATCAGTGTGAGCACCTTTCGTTTGGCCTGTAGGTGATCCTGGAAGTTTTCAGAGGAATGTCCTGGAATTTCACCCCCCCACAGAGTGAGTCCGACCCTGCTGTAGGTGGCAGCCATCACCATGAGAGGCAGGAGATAAACCAGCACTGCCACAATCACATGATACCTAAAGAACACACACACACACACACACATTAAGGACTGTATCATGTACATGTATCTAAACTAAACATAAATGTCACATAGAAAAGGATTTTTTAGTGCTAATTGATTTGTATGAAGTCTATGATATGTGATGATACTCAATAAAGAGGTCAAAGGTGACCATCTCTCACATGAAGGGGTCGTGTGCAGGTCGCGGCCAATCCACATAGCAGAGCGTTCTGTGCAGAATCACTTGTGTTGTGGAATAAAAGCACAACGGTAAGGCCAGAACGGCGGCCAGAATCCAAACGCTCACGATCACGCCTTTTGTAAATGTTGCGGAGAGTCGGGGCTTCAGTGGGTGGATTATCGCCATGTACCTGATCAAAGAGAAAGTGACATCAGCATCAAGTGAGTGATTTATATTGTTCTCTTGAACAGGAAGATATGACATCACACACTGCAGCCACTGACAGCTTTTATTGTCTATAAGGATGTTTTAAACAGTGGCACCAGAACAAGTTATAGCTCTGGTTCGCAAATGAATGATGTCTTAATGAAGCACCCAAACAAATAAGTGAATGCTTGCCAACACACTGTAAGCACAAGGTCTCGTTGAATATACAGTATGTGCATTCTTACATTACTGTGGAGGTTAAACTGCAGTACTCAAGAAGAGTTAGAGAGGAACACCACGCCTGTCAGTTGACAGACCAATCACTGCAGTGATAAAGGAGTTCCACCTCCCCCCATACACCGATGAGCCATAACATTAAAAGCACCTGCCTAATATTGTGTAGGTCTCCTCTGTGCTGCCAAACAGTGCCAACCCGCATCTCAGAATAGCATTCTGACATGATATTCTTCTCACCACAATTGTACAGAGTGGTTATATGAGTTACCATAGACTTTGTCAGTTCGAACCAGTCTGGCCATTCTCTGTTGACCTCTCAAATCAACAAGGCATTTCCATCCACAGAACTGCCCCACACTGGATGTTTTTTGTTTCTGGCACCATTTTGAGTAAATTCTAGAAACTGTTGTGTGTGAAAATCCCAGGAGATCAGCAGTTACAGAAATACTCAAACCAGCCATCTGGTACCAACAATCATCCATGCGATTATCTAATCAGCCAATCGTGTGGCAGCGGTGCAGTGCATAAAATCATGCAGATATGGGTCAGGAGCTTCAGTTAATGTTCACATCAACCATCAGAATGGGGAAAAAATGTGATCTCAGTGATTTGGACCATGGCATGATGGTTGGTGCCAGATGGGCTGGTTTGGACAGAGAATGGCCAGACTGGTTCAAACTGACAAAGTCTACGGTAACTCAGATAACTGCTCTGTACAACTTTGGTGAGAAGAATATAATCTCTGAATGCTATTCTGAGATGTGGGTTGGCGCTGTTTTGGCAGCATAAGGTGGACCTACATAATATTAGGAAGGTGTTTTTTTTTTTTGTAATTAACATTTTTATTGATTCATATGCATATGACAGTGGAAAAAACTCAACACATATATAAAGAATCAACATTTTACATTTAAACCCTACTAATACCATCCCACCCTGACCCCTAACGAACACCCCTGTGGTCCCACATAACACACACACAATCCAAAAAATAAAAATAAAAATAAATATATAATATATATATATATATATATATATATATATATATATATATATATATATATATATATATATACACACACACACACATATATATTACATATATACATACATATACACAAATAAATAAATAAAATAATAATAAACATACACGATTAAACTAAACTACACTCTCCACATCCCCTCCCCGAGAGTCCCCCAAAAAAACTAAATATTTGCCCCATTTTTTAGCAAATAAGTCCCTAAACCCCAGCCTTCTACTTACCGCCTCTTCAAATGCAGCTACACTCCCCATTTCCACACACCACTCTGAAAAAGAGGGTGCTCCACTCGATCATGAGACTAGTCATAACCCAATTTTTGATGTGATTATCCCCTAAATGCATAACCGCCCCATCACCCAAAATACAGAGTCTGGGACAAAGCAAAACCTGAGTGTTCAAAACATCACACAAATACCTCTGAACCCTCAACCAAAACTCCTGGATCTTAACACACCCCCAAAAGACATGGGTAGTGTCTCCAACTTCTGACTGGCATCGCCAGCAAGTGGGTGTGTCTTTAAGACCAAGCCTTTATAATCTAGAGGGGGTCCAATAAAATCTATGTAAAATCTTAAATTGCATAAGGCGAACCCTTGCATTTCTAGATACAGACTTGACATTTTTAAGAATCTTAGTCCACACTCCATCCTCCAATACCAAATTCAAATCTTTTTCCCATACTCTCTTGAGAGAAGTCAAGGCTCCATCCCCCAGACTCTGAATTAGTAGGGAGTAATACACTGATGCCTCATGGCCTTTTCCAAAAGCAGCAATCACCTCTCCCAAAGCACCTGCCACTTTAGGGGGGTGCGTGCCACTCCCAAAAATAGTGCAGAGTAGGTGGCAAAGCTGTAAATACTTATAAAACTGAGATCTGGGAATCCCAAAATGTTGAACCAAATTTTCAAAAGGTCTCAATACTCCACCCTCATATAGGTCACCAAGTGCATTAACCCCCTCACAATCCAATCTGACCAACAGAAAGGGGACTTATTAATACATAGTTTAGGGTTCAGCCATATGCTCGAGGCTACGTTTAAATAAATGTCTGAATTAAACGCTCTGGACACTTTTGTCCATATCGAGTGCAAATGCAAAATAACGGGGTGCGACTTAACCTCTCCGGCTAGTTTGATCGAAAGGCTTTGCAGTGGTGAGATAGGGGCAAGAACTTCCTTTTCAATACAACACCAGGGAGGGGCTCTCTCAGGTGGAAGTGACCAATGAGCCAAATATCTAAGACCGAACGCATAATAATAAAACAAAATCTTGGGTAGGCCTAGCCCACCTTTGTCAATTGGCCTATGTAACTTATTGAAATTTAACCTGGGGCGCTTGCCATTCCAAATGAAGGACTTCGCTATGCTATCAAATTGCTTGAAATAAGAGAGGGGGACATCTACAGGGAGAGACTGAAACAGGTAGTTGAATTTTGGAATACAATTCATTTTAATAACATTAACCTTCCCAATCATCGATAAATGTAATGAAGCCCACCTGCCCACATCGCTCGAAAACCTTTTTATTAAAGGGTCAAAATTAACTCTAACTAAATCAGACAAATTTGCTGGGAATAAAATTCCCAAATACTTAATGCCCTGTTTGGGCCACTGGAAGGCGCCCGGCTGGAAAGCCGTTTCTGGGCAGTACGCTGTCAGCGCCAAAGCAGAAGCTTATGCGCCACCCCAGGAAAATCATCTTCCTTTCTTATCGTGGCTGCTAATGGTTCCAGGGCAAGACAGCACAATAATGGGGAAAGAGGGCAACCCTGTCGAGTGCCCCTATTTAGAGTAAAATAATCTGAAATTAATCCATTTGTTTGTACCGCTGGCAGTGGTGGCTCAGCGGCTAAGGCTCTGGGTTACTGATCAGAAGGTCTTTAAATAAAAAGAATTGAATTTCTGTTGGAAGATCATATTATTTGAACAAATAAAATTTGTTACAAAAATTGATACATTGATACATTTTTCCTAATTAGGATTAAAATATCTAACCGGGCTTTTCTGTGGCACTGGCTTCTTTCTGACAAATTTTTTTTGGTTTTTCTTTGCATCCCAAACAATTCTTCTGGCAGTTGTGGCTGAAATCTTTCTTGGTCTACCTGACACTGGCTTGGTATCAAGAGATTCCCCGAATTTTCCACTTCTTAATAAGTGATTGAACAGTACTGACTGGCATTTTAATTTCCACAGGTAACCTCAGGAGAAATACAGGCTGCTCTGGAAAAAGACGGTGTGGTTGTTTCAAGGAGCACAATACGACGATACTTGAACAAAAAAAGCTGCATGGTCGAGTTGCCAATGCCACAAAAAAGCCTGTTACAATATGCCGGACAACACCTTGACACGCCTCAAAGCTTCTGTCACACTGTAATTTGGAGTGATGAGACCAAAATAGAGCTTTATGGTCACAACCATAAGTGCTATGTTTGGAGAGGGATCAACAAGGCCTATAGTGAAAAGAATACCATCCCCACTGTGAAGCATGGTGGTGGTTCACTGATGTTTTGGGGGGGGTGAGCTATAAAGGCACGGGGAATCTTGTGAAAATTGATGGCAAGATGAATGCAGCATGTTATCAGAAAATACTGGCAGACAATTTGCATTCTACTGCATGAAAGCTGTGCATGGGACGCTCTTGGACTTTCCAGCATGACAATGACCCTAAGCACAAGGTCAAGTTGACCCTCCAGTGGTTACAGCAGAAAAAGGTGAAGGTTCTGGAGTGGCCATTACAGGCTCCTGACATTAATATCATCGAGCCACTCTGGGGAGATCTCAAACGTGCGGTTCATGCAAGACGACCAAAGACTTTGCATGACCTGGAGGCATTTTGCCAAGACGAATGGGCAGCTATACCACCTGCAAGAATTTGGGGCCTCATAGATAACTATTACAAAAGACCGCACACTGTCATTGATGCTAAAAGGGGTAATACACAGTATTAAGAACTAAGGGTATGCAGACTTTTGAACAGGGGTCATTTCATTTTTTTCATTGTTGCCATGTTTTGTTTTATGATTGTGCAATTCTGTTATAACCTACAGTTGAATATGAATCCCATAAGAAATAAAGAAATATGTTTTGCCTGCTCACTCATGTTTTCTTAAAAATGGTACATATATTACCAAATCTCCAAGGGTATGCAAACTTTTGAGCACAACTGTAGTTACAGACAGGCACTAAAAGCTGCCAGGTCAGCATATTTGAGCAAACTCATAGAAAATAACCACAACAATCCTAGGTGTTTATTCAGTACTGTGGTTAAATTGGTTAGGAATAAAGCATCAAAATAAAATTGGAACTATGCAATCAACTGTCACAGCACCTCAGAAAACTGTCTAATAATTTTGCTCACAAGCAACTTCAATGCTTTGCTGTCATAGGTCATGAAGAGCTAACAACATGCAAGTTAGATCCAATACCAACTAAATTCTTAAAAGAGGTATTCCCAGTTATCTCAGGACCTCTTCTTAATATTATTAACTCCACCCTATCCTTAGGACATGTCCCAAGAACAGGCACTCTGTGAACTGTATGGGGCTATTAGTGAACTGACAGACTGTTTATTGTCAAGATTTCAACCATGCGAATCTCAAGTCAGTGCTCCCTAAATTCCATCAGCATGTGGACTTTGCAACGAGAGGGCGAACATGCTGGATCTTGTTTACACAAACATCTCTGGCGCATACTGGGCGGAGCACCGCCCCTACCTCGGCTACTCAGACCACATCTCTGTTATGCTAATCCCAGAATACAGACTGCTTGTCAGATGCTCCAAACCGGTTCTGAAACAGGTGAAAACCTGGCCAGCAGGAGCCATCTCTGCTCTTCAGGACTATTTTGAGCACACTGACTGGCACATGTTCAGAGAGGCTACCACCGATGGTGACTCCACCAACTTGGAGAAATACACGGCATCAGTGACCAGCTACATCAGCAAGTGCGTCGATGACATCACTTTCTCCAAGCCCATCACCACACGCTCCAACCAGAAGCCGTGGATGACTGCGGAGGTGCGTGCGCTGCTGAGGACCTGAGACTCCTTCAGAGTAGGCGACAAGGTGGCCCTAAGAACAGCAAGGGTCAAACTGTCCTGGGCCATCAGAGATGCAAAGCATGCACACACCCAGAGAATCCACAGCCATTTCTAGGACAGCGGAGACACGTGGCGCATGTGGCAGGGCATCCAGGCCATCACCAATTACAGGACAACATCACCTGCCTGTGACAGTGATGCCTCCCTTCCAGATGCGCTGAACGACTTCTACGCTCAGTTTGAGGCGCAGAATGACTTGGTAGCGAGGAAGACCACCCCTCCTCCCAACGACCAGGTGCTATGTCTTACCACAGCTGATGTAAGAAAAACTCTACGCAGTCAACCCATGAAAGGCTGCTGGACCAGACAACATTCCTGGCAGAGTGCTCAGAGGATGTGCAGACCAGCTGGTGGATGTTCTTACTGACATCTTCAACATCTCCCTGAGCAGCACCGTCGTTCCAATGTACTTCAAGGCCATCACCATCGTCCCCGTACCGAAGAAGTCTTCAGTGTCCTGCGTCAACGAATACCGTCCTGTTGCATTCACACCCATCATCACGAAGTGCTGAAGCACATCAAGACCCAGCTGCCCCACCTCACTGGACCCCCTGCAGTTCGCGTATCATCCCAACTGCTCAACAGATGATGCCATCGCCACCACCCTCCATCTGGCCCTCACCCACCTGGACAAAAAGGAAACATACGTTCGAATACTGTTCATAGACTTCAGTTCAGCATTCAACACAATCGTTCCTCAGCACCTGATTGGAAAGCTGAACCTACTGGGCCTGAACACCTCCCTCTGCAACTGGATCCTGGACTTCCTGACTGGGAGACCTCAGTCAGTCCGGATCGGGAGCAACATCTCCACCACCACCACACTGAGCACTGGGTCCCCCCAGGGCTGTGTGCTCAGTCCACTGCTGTTCACTCTGCTGGCTCACGACTGTGCCGCAATGCACAGCTCGAATCACATCATCAAGTTCGCCGATGACACAACCGTGGTGGGTCTCATCTGCAAGAACGACGAGTCAGCATACAGAGAGGAGGTGCAGCGGTTAACGGAGTGGTGCATAGCCAACAACCTGTCTCTGAACATGGACAAAACATAAGAGATATTTGCTGACTTTAGGAGAACATGGAGCAACTTTATAGATATTACAGTTTCATTTTTTGTTAATGCATGATTTCCTGTAAAGCTGCTTTGAAACAATGTTTGTTGTGAAAAGCACTATACAAATAAAAATGACTTGACTTGTGAAAGAGAAAAGTATGACTTTTGTTGCATACATTGACTGGAGGTGATGCAGGACAAACAAACACACACACACACACACACACACACACACACACACACACACACAGAGAGAGAGAGAGAGAGAGAGAGAGACACCACATATCAGACATTTCTATTCTTTTATATAATGCTAATTATGATGACTAAAGACAAACCCTAAAAGAAAAGTTTTCGTATTATTTAGAATTTATATTTATGTATTTGGCAGACGCTTTATCCAAAGCAACATACAGTGCACTTATTACAGGGACAATCCCACCGGAGCACTTTGCTCAAGGACACAATGATGGTGGCTGTGGGGGTCGAACCGGCAACCTTCTGCTTACCAGTTTTGTGCTTTAGCTCACTACATCACCACCACTCACAATTTAAAAATGATTTTTTGATCTGTCTGTCTGTCTGTCTATCCATCCATTCCACTCCTTATATGTGTGCAGTCACTGTATGTATGGATAAGTGTGTGTGTGTGTGTGTGTGTGAGAGAGGTGTGAGGTGTGTGTGCATGTGAATGTGAGTGTTTGAGGTGTGTGTATGTGAGGTATGTAAGGTGTGTGAGTGCGTGTGTGTGTGAGCGTGTGAGGTGTGTGTCCAGGTATTCCCTACGTTGTGGGGACCAAATGTCCCCACAAGGATCATAAAACCTGAACTTTTTTACATTGTGGGGACAATCAGTCAGTCCCCATGAGGGAAACAGCTTATAAAACATACTAAACGATGTTTTATTGAAAATGTAAAAATGCAGAAAGTTTTTTGTGAGGGTTAGGTTTAGGGGTAGGGTTAGGGTTAGGGGATAGAATCTATAGTTCATACAGTATAAAAATCATTATGTCTATGGAGAGTCCTCATAATGATAGCTGCACCAACATATGTGTGTGTGTGTGTGTGTGTGTGTGTGTGTGTGTGTGTGTTTAGGGGTAGGGTTAGGGTTAGGGGATAGAATCTATAGTTCATACAGTATAAAAATCATTATGTCTATGGAGAGTCCTCATAATGATAGCTGCACCAACATGTGTGTGTGAGTGTGTGTGTGTGTGTGTGTGTGTTTAGGGGTAGGGTTAGGGGATAGAATCTATAGTTTGTACAGTATAAAAATCATTATGTCTATGGAGAGTCCTCATAATGATAGCTGCACCAACATGTGTGTGTGTGTGTGTGTGTGTGCGTGTGTGTGTGTGTGTGTTTAGGGGTAGGGTTAGGGGATAGAATCTATAGTTTGTACAGTATAAAAATCATTATGTCTATGGAGAGTCCTCATAATGATAGCTGCACCAACATATATGTGTGTGTGTGTGTGTGTGTGTGTGTGTGTGTGTGTGTGTGTGTGTGTGTGTGTGTGTGTGTGTGTGTGTGTGTGTGTGTGTGTGTTGTCACCTGTCTAACGCGATGGCACTCATGGAGTAGATGCTCGCGAACACCGCGGTCACCGGATAGAAGTTTTGGAAGCGGCAGTACGCGTCACCGAAGTACCAGTCCCCGTGCGCGGCGTACACGAAATTGACTGATGCGTTGAGCGCGGCCACGGACACGTCAGACACCGCAAGGTTCAGCAGAAAGTAGTTGGTGACGGTTCTCATCCTCTTGTGCGCAAGAATGATCCAGATGACGATCAGGTTTCCGGTCAAGGCCACCAGCAAAACCAGCGCGAACGCGAGCGACCAGAGCGCGACGCGCCATGGAGACTGCGCGAACCTGTTAGTGAAGTTTGAGTGATTCCCTGATGCGGACATGACGAGAGCTGTCTGTCTCTCTTTCTATGTGTCTGTATGTGTGTGTCTGAATGTTTGCGTCTCTCTCTCTCTCTCTCTCGCTCTCTGTGTCTGAATGTGTGTGTGTGTGTCAGTGTGTGTGTGAGTTGTGAGTGTGTCTGTGTGTGTGTGTGTGTGTGTGTGTGTGTGTGAGAGAGAGTGTGAGTGAGAGTGTGTGTGTCAGTGTGTGGGTGTGTGAGTTGTGAGTGTGTGTGTGTGTGTGTGTGGAGAGAGAGTGTGTGTGTCAGTGTGTGAGTTGTGAGTGTGTGTGAGGGAGAGTGTGAGTGAGAGTGTGTGTGTCAGTGTGTGTGTGTGTGTGTGTGAGAGAGAGAGTGTGAGTGTGTGTGTCAGTGTGTGTGTGAGTGAATGTCTGTGGGTGTGTGAGTTGTGAGTGTGTCTGTGTGTGAGAGAGTGTGTGTGTCAGTGTGTGTGTGTGTGTGTGTGTGTGAGAGAGAGTGTGTGTGTCAGTGTGTGAGTTGTGAGTGTGTGTGTGTGTGTGTGTCAGTGTGTGTGTGTGTGAGTGAGAGTGTGTGTGTCAGTGTGTGTGTGTGTGTGTGTGTGTGTGAGAGAGAGTGTGAGTGAGAGTGTGTGTGTGTGTGTGAGAGAGAGAGAGAGAGAGAGAGAGAGAGAGAGAGAGAGAGAGAGAGAGAGAGATCAGGGTCAGAGAGGTGAAGAGAGCTCTGACAAACCCCCTTAATGAAAAAGCAGTGAAGAGCAGGAAAAAATGCAGTTTTTGCTCATTTAAAAAAAAACATTTAGTTTGAAGCTTTGACATGTACTCTAATAAATTAACTAGATGAAGTCTGATTGAATTAAACTAGAAGCACACAAAAGTGTTACGTTTATTACCCAGATGCAGTATAATTGTCAAGGAGTGAGAACTGCAACAGTATTATAGTTTATATAAATAATGTTTTACACAATCCATATGAACACATTATAGTTTCAGATTATAAAGGGCTTTAAAAGTGACACTCATGTTAGTACTTACACATAACAGACTATACATACATTTATTTAGTTTGAACAATTATTCATTATACGATTCATTGTTACATTTATTACCACAAAATATGGGGTTACGTCACACAGGGTCGGACTTTAGGGGGGTTGTGACCTTTATTCGTGCATAACAACAGCTTCCGTTTTCATTTTTAACTTGCATTAATTCTTCTGTTAAAACTCATGTATTATTTGAGCTGTAAAGTTGTTTAAATCATAATTTTAATGGTCATTTTAGGGTTTTAGTGTTTATGGTGTTACGTCGTCATGGCAATGAAGTTATAAAATTGTCTATATCTTTCCACAGATGTGGTTAGTAAGTGATTTTATGACAGTAAAATCATGTTAACACACATATTGTTTATGTCTTGTGTCTATACTTTTGAAACAGTGAGTATTTTAATGTTTACAGATTATTGACCCCATTGACTTCCATTGTAAGTGTCTCACTGGAACACACATTTAAAGGAGGAACGAGTCCAAATTAATTTTGTGCTAATCAACATTATGACACAAATGCTGCCGATTGAACTGAACTTGTATTGAACGCGGAATATTCCTTTAAGCAATAAAGGCACGGATCTTTTTTGTTGTTGTTGACAGAAATAGATATGCTAGAGAACATTACTAAAATAAGAAACTAAGTTAAAAGATTTTACATGAAAACTGCAGACTTTCCATGACAAAGTTTGCTGATATTCTCTGATGCATGACAGTGGGGTCTTTAGATGAAGAACAGATTACACACTGAACATCAAAGTATTTGTGTACTAGATAGGAATCTTTAATGTGCATTTATTTTTTTACATAAATGTGTACTGTATTTACAGAGCATTAAAAACATAGTACATCACAGTTCAGATTTACAGCTTTATGTGCACAAAAATTGTAGAAAAATATTCTTTAAAAAATACAAAACAGAGGGAATGTTGCACTTAAATGCAGAAGCACTTGACACATTCATACAAGCATTCACGTGAACTGTGTTGCCTTTCATCAAGTGAATATTACAATAACACTGTTCACACACCAGAGACCCACATGAGCAACACAGTCCAGACGTTTCCACAAAAAAAGCAATGTCATCAACAACACAAAAGATAGAATATCATTGGTTGAGAGGTTACAACGGTTCCGCCCTTTTACAGAACCCACCAATAGCAGCAGAGAAAATGCAGAGAGGAAACTAATGTGAGCGGTAAGTCCTTTGACCTGATGTAAAACACTGAAGGCTGTTTCACACATCTGCCGTCTGCAGCGATGAAAACTATATTCATTTTAACAGGTTACAGAGTTTTGCTGCTGAGCACTTTTCTGCATCACACTGCACACTGATTTCAGCAGAATACACATTTAAAATGTACTACTTATCAACACAATCTTTTGCAATATAGGCTTTTTATTAAGCAATATAAAATACTGTTTGAACTACTCACCCACTGTTTGAAAAAAGACGTCTGTCAGTCTTGATGCAAGTCACACACACACACATAATTTGGGTGTAAACTTGACCCGTCTCTTCATGTAAATGAGATTTTATGGTGATCAAGTTTGTAATAATTCTTAATGAGCCACTCCTGATAACCATTTGATCATTTATGACAATTATCACAGGAAAAACTCAAGCAGTACCTCAGAAATCACTATATTTTCTGAATAGAGCCGCAGTTCTGTCACGCAACAGAAACACTTAGTGTGAAATCACATCTGCAGTTACACTGATGCTGCTGCAGACGCACGATCTGTGAAACAGGCCTAATAACACTGTATCCTAACGAGACGCAACACGACACGATTAAACCAATGAGCAATCTGTCTGTCCACACTGGGTGTGATGCAGCTGCATGAAGCGGTGAGGATCTCCTCCACTTAAATGACTAATAACATCAGAACAGTGTGTTTATCTCACTGTGTCATGGCATTGCATCACGTCTGGTTAGGACACGGTGTAATTCACAAACACACACGCACACTCTTATCTTTCTGGGATGATCAGTGAAGTTCATTCACAGATTCTTTTTCCTCTCCGCAGGTGAGAGAGCAGCTCATCTCCAGCTGTGTGTGTGTGTGTGTGTTCAACCTACAGCAGGTGAAATGTGCGCAGGTAAATCTGTCTCTCGATCCACTCAGTGAAGTGAGTGACATTTGCATAGACGCCGGGGCCCAAGACCTTAGAGAAACACACGGAGCCCCAGGAGGTCAAACCGTACAGAGACCAGCGACCGTCATCTTCCTCACAGACCAGCGGTCCTCCACTGTCACCCTGGAGACACACACACACACACACACACACACAGGTTCAGAAATTAAGGGGGCACAGCCACCAAAAATGCCCTCAAAATATAAAACTGAAAGCATGTGAAGTTGTTGTTATGGTAACCAGATTCATTACAAGCTGATCTGCAGGAAGACGTTCCCAACATCTTTTTAACAAGTCAGTCCACTCTCGATCATCTGTGGAACGCTCTCCAGCAGCTATTTTTCTATGTAAACAAGCGGCATAAAAGTGCAGCTCCTATCTACTTGAATGGGGAAAGACCGAAATCTCCAAAACGGTTGGTCAACATTACGATCAAAAAACATTTCAAATCAGCAGTAAAATATGACAACACTGGCATCATACATTGTGCTTCTTTACCTCATATTATGCTAAAAAATGCTATTTTCCATGATTTTATAGCTAATGCACATTCTCGAATTAATTGACAGGCGGTGTCTGTATCTAAAAAGTGATTGGCTCCTTCATCTGTAAGGCGGGACTTCCTTTCCACATCTGTTGATCGATGGGCGTTCCAGTTTATCTGCAAATCAACTTGTAATGGCAAATAAACAAAAATCAATAGGAATGTGCATGAGTAATCGAGTACTCGTTCTGCACCAGCTACTCAAGTATTAAAAACATGAATATCGCAAATTCATTTTCCTTTCCACATTCCCTGCCATGAGCAGCGCTGGAATACTGTATACTGTTTTCCCTCTGAATCGCTCACCAAATCTTGCAGTTACAACTGAGTCCACTGGGGGGCACTGTGAATGTGTGTTGTTGAGGTGTTGGATGAGAGAAGAAGTCATGATGGCATCTGCGCTTTTGAAATCAGCTGTTTGGCAATACTTTGATTCTTATTGAATTCTACTCTATTTGTCTTCAGTTCTTGTTGGAGACATGCAAACCAACAGACGAGGATCTGCTTTTATTGGTGGAAAGAAAATGCGAAGCGAATTCGGAAGCTGATCAGACCAGTACATTTGTGTGTGAAATCTCTGAGTGAATTTTATCAAAAGCAAACTTTGATTACTTGTTTTTCTGAATAATAACATGTGAAATGATAAAAATGTGATGGTCTTTATGTAGACTCAGAGTTTTTACAGTATCTGTGCATTACTCTCGTGCCGTCAGTATTGGTTTCTATGTAAGATCTGGGTGAGTGCAAATGTTTTTTACTGTTTCTTTTAAATCTTTTTGGTTTTCCATTTTTATAAATGAATATTGTTCATTTAGTTTTTTTTCCCAATAGAAAAGCATAGTTTGTTGAAGTTATCTTATTTTGAAATCGTTCTTGGTAACATTTGTGAATAAAATAAAATATAAGATTCACGTACATGTCATACGTGTTTTTTTAACGTGTATTTTCATTTACGAGTAATCAAGTATTCGTTTTTTATCGAGTACTCGATTACAAAATTACTTGAAAATGCCCATACCTAGTGATTGAACAGCTGAAACTGGGACATATTTACTTTTATAGTGAACTGTCGGGACACACCTCGTGAAAGTGGGACGTCCAGTCCAGAGACTCTTTATCTCGAGATGAAGCACTTGTTAAAATGAATGGGAGAAATTGGAACACCCCAATATGGTGAAAGTAGAAAAGGAAGTCCCGCCTTACAGATAAAAGAGCCAATCACCTTTCAGATACAGACATCGCCTGTCAGTCAATTCCAGAATGTGCATTAGCTGAATCAGCATGAAAAATAACGTTTTTTAGCATAATATGAGGTAAAGAAGCACAATGTATGATGCCAGTGTTGTCATATTTTACTGCTGATTTTAAATGTTCTTTGATCGTAATGTTGACCAACCGTTTTGGAGATTTTGGTCTTTCCCCATTCAAGTAGATAGGAGCTGCACTTTTATGCCGCTTGTTTACATAGAAAAATAGCTGCTCGAGAGCGTTCCACAGATGATCGAGAGTGGACTGACTTGTCTTGAAAGAGACTTTGGTCTGATTGCCCTAATGCTGATGTCACTGTGAGGAAATGTTCAGCACACACTCACCATACACGAGTCGATAGTTCCCGCCTCGTATCCGGCGCAGAGCATCCGTGATGTGATGGTCTTCATATCAAAGTACGACTGACACTGAGAGACCGAAATGATGCGCACCTCGCCCTCCTGCAGCTTAAACGGCACTGAAACACACAGAAAACACAGAGTTAGCACATCGACAGCATCTCTCATGTCTGTTTGCTCTGTTTACACTCCATGATCTTCACATAAACCTTGTTGCTCTTTATGATGGCACAGATGAGAAAAGCTGGATTTGTTCTGTCCATGAGGCTGATATTGTCACATCATCTGTCACATTTACTCATATATGACTATTTTCAGAGGGTACATTTTAAGTTGGCTTTACTAAATAACAGAGTTGGTGAGGTACAAGGTTAATATCACATAGCAATAAACTGTTCATACAGACACATTCATAGTTTATCTCATACACCCTAAAGGCATTTTTGAAAGATTTACCTTCTAAAGGGCCAACAGAAAATAAATACTCATAACTTTAAGAAAAAAACAAGTTGGGTTAATTGCATGGATTCATTTTATAGAAAAACTTTGATATATATAAAACAATTCTGAGATTTTCAGTTTTAGTATAGTAGTTGCCAAAAGGAAATTTTGTTGTTGTTTTTCCTTTTCTGACATATATCTTAGTATGCAAATAACAGAAGTCTGAAGAAAAAAAAACAAACAAAACAAACATTTGTGTTGTTTGCCAACATGTCAAGTGTATCTAGAAAAAATATTTGTGTTGATTCTACAAAGGAATCATAAGTTACAGCTTTGGAACGCAAGTGTCCCTTTTTTACTCCAAGTGTCCAAAAACCTCTCCATATTCAGGTGTTTTATTGAACATTAAAACAGAATAACTGAAAACTATGAATACAAACATCTAAAAAAAATATAAGGCAAGTCATTTTTATTTGTATAGCACTTTTCACAACACAGCTTTACAGAAGATCAGGCATTAACAGAAAATAAATCTGTAATATCTATAATGTCTTCGAGTCATCACTGTGTAGTTTGATAAAATACAATTGTGTATTGTTTAAAAATAAGTAATTAAATAATAACTGTATTTATAACCCCCAGTGAGCAAGCGGAAGGCGACTGTGGCAAGGAACACAGAACTCCATAAGATGTTGATTAATGGAGAAAAATAACCTTGGGAGAAACCAGACTCACTGTGGGAGCCAGTTCCCCTCTGGCTAGCAGCATTTATGTGCAGTGCAAGTCATGGTTTAAAATGAGTAAACTAAGTAAGTGTTAATGGCCAGTGTTTAAAACAAAGATTTTGTAAGAACTGTAAGATTAATGACTAATGTCTTTGAAGTTCATCCTGGATTAACTGCAGAAGTTCACATAGATGCATTGTCCTTTGTTAGTTGGCTGATGAAGGCTTTTGTTGGCAATTAATTGATAATCTTTGTATTCCATTTCAAGAGTGCAGGCCATCATTAGACAAAGGTGATGCAGGCAGAGATCAGTGATTTGCAGTGCAGTTCAACCGGCAGGTCATTTCGGTGAGGTTCGGTGAGGTCTATCCTATATTCAAGGTTCAGGCAGTGGCATATGAAGTATTCCATGTCTTATGGTTGGAGTTGGCATCAGTTCATCCTCTAAAGTCCATCGTAATAGACTGAAGTGATGTCTGGCTAGCACCGGCTGCAGTTTGCCATCATCACTCAGAGACACGTAGAAGTGGAGTCCAACACCAAGCAGGAACGGAGCTGGATCTGACCAGTTCTGGTAACCTCGGATATGAATCATAATAAATGTTAAAGATCATGACAAATGTTTCTGGTTCCAGCAGACCTAACTAAAGCAGCCTAATCGTGAGTTGATGGATAAATTACACTACCGGTCAAAAGTTTTGAAACACTTGACTGAAATGTTTCTCATGATCTTAAAAATCTTTTGATCTGAAGGCATATGCTTAAATGTTTGAAATTAGTTTTATAGACAAAAATATAATTGTGCCACCATATTCATTTATTTCATTATAAAACTAACATTTAATTTAAAATAAAAAAGTTTTTGAAATGTATGACTTGGACCAAATAATAAAGAAAAGCAGCCAATAAGTGCCTAACATAGATGGGAACTCCTTCAATACTGTTTAAAAAGCATCCCAGGGTGATACCTCAAGAAGTTGGTTGAGAAAATGTCAAGAGTACATGTCTGCAAATTCTAGACAAAGGGGGACTACTTTGAAGATGCTCAAATATAACACAGTTTTGATTTATTTTGGATTTTGTTTAGTCACAACATAATTCCCATAGTTCCATTTATGTTATTCCATAGTTTTAATGACTTTACTATTATTCTAAAATGTGAAGAAAAAAAATTATAATAAAGAATGAGTGTTTCAAAACTTTTGACCGGTAGTGTATGTGTATGTCTTGTTAAATATGAGTATTTAGTCTAGACTTAAACTGAGTGTGTCTGCATCCTGAACAGTGTTAGGGAGACTTTTCCATAGTTAAGGAGCCAAATATGAAAAGGATCTACCTCCTTTTGTGGATTTTGATATTCTAGGAACTATTAAAGGACAGAATTTTCTGATCCTAATGAACGTGATGGAATATACAGGTGCATCTCAATAAATTAGAATGTCGTGGAAAAGTTCATTTATTTCATTAATTCAACTCAAATTGTGAAACTCGTGTATTAAATCAATTCAATGCACACAGACTGAAGTAGTTTAAGTCTTTGGTTCTTTTAATTGTGATGATTTTGGCTCACATTTAACAAAAACCCACCAATTCACTATCTCAAAAAATTAGAATATGGTGACATGCCAATCAGCTAATCAACTCAAAACACCTGCAAAGGTTTCCTGAGCCTTCAAAATGGTCTCTCAGTTTGGTTCACTAGGCTACACAATCATGGGGAAGACTGCTGATCTGACAGTTGTCCAGAAGACAATCATTGACACCCTTCACAAGGAGGGTAAGCCACAAACATTCATTGCCAAAGAAGCTGGCTGTTCACAGAGTGCTGTATCCAAGCATGTTAACAGAAAGTTGAGTGGAAGGGAAAAGTGTGGAAGAAAAAGATGCACAACCAACCGAGAGAACCGCAGCCTTATGAGGATTGTCAAGCAAAATCGATTCAAGAATTTGGGTGAACTTCACAAGGAATGGACTGAGGCTGGGGTCAAGGCATCAAGAGCCACCACACACAGACATGTCAAGGAATTTGGCTACAGTTGTCGTATTCCTCTTGTTAAGCCACTCCTGAACCACAGACAACGTCAGAGGCGTCTTACCTGGGCTAAGGAGAAGAAGAACTGGACTGTTGCCCAGTGGTCCAAAGTCCTCTTTTCAGATGAGAGCAAGTTTTCATTTGGAAACCAAGGTCCTAGAGTCTGGAGGAAGGGTGGAGAAGCTCATAGCCCAAGTTGCTTGAAGTCCAGTGTTAAGTTTCCACAGTCTGTGATGATTTGGGGTGCAATGTCATCTGCTGGTGTTGGTCCATTGTGTTTTTTGAAAACCAAAGTCACTGCACCCGTTTACCAAGAAATTTTGGAGCACTTCATGCTTCCTTCTGCTGACCAGCTTTTTAAAGATGCTGATTTCATTTTCCAGCAGGATTTGGCACCTGCCCACACTGCCAAAAGCACCAAAAGTTGGTTAAATGACCTTGGTGTTGGTGTGCTTGTCTGGCCAGCAAACTCACCAGACCTGAACCCCGTAGAGAATCTATGGGGTATTGTCAAGAGGAAAATGAGAAACAAGAGACCAAAAAATGCAGATGAGCTGAAGGCCACTGTCAAAGAAACCTGGGCTTCCATACCACCTCAGCAGTGCCACAAACTGATCACCTCCATGCCATGCCGAATTGAGGCAGTAATTAAAGCAAAAGGAGCCCCTACCAAGTATTGAGTACATATACAGTAAATGAACATACTTTCCAGAAGGCCAACAATTCACTAAAAATGTTTTTTTTTATTGGTCTTATGATGTATTCTAATTTTTTGAGATAGTGAATTGGTGGGTTTTTGTTAAATGTGAGCCAAAATCATCACAATTAAAAGAACCAAAGACTTAAACTACTTCAGTCTGTGTGCATTGAATTGATTTAATACACGAGTTTCACAATTTGAGTTGAATTACTGAAATAAATGAACTTTTCCGCGACATTCTAATTTATTGAGATGCACCTGTAGCGTGACAGAAGGTCACTTAAGTACTGTGGAGCTAGACCATTCAAAGCTTTGTATGTAACAGAATTTGAAAATGAATAAGAAATTTAACAGGTAGCCAATGTAACGATGATAAAATGGGGCTAATAAGATCATATTTCTTGGTTCTAGTCAGCACTCTGGCAGCTGAATTTTGAACCAATTGAAGTTTATTTATTGAACTTGCAGGACATTAGTTTTCAGCATCAGCAACAGAGAGCATGTGTCGTAACTTAGCAATATTTCTGAGGTGGAAGAATGCTGTTCTACAAACATTGGAAATGTGATTTTCAAAGGATAGATTGGAATCAAATATAACACCTAAGTTCTTCACTGTAGAAGATGGTGTAACAGTACATCCATCGAGATACGAATTATATTTTAGTGGCTTGTTTTTAGAGGTTTTTGATCCAATAATTGTACCTCTGTTTTGTCGGAATTGAGTAGAAGATAATTTCTGGCCATCAAATCTTTGATTTCATTGATACACTCTGCTAATTTGGAGAATTGTGAATTTTCGTTGGGTTTGGAAGAAATGTAAAGTTGGGTATCGTCGGCAGTGGAAATGTATTCCATGATTCCTGATAATATCTCCCAGGGGAAGCATGTATAAGGAGAAAAGCAGATGTCCTAAAACTGATCCCTGTGGTACTCCATACTTAACTTTTGTTTATTTGACAATTCCTCGTTTACACATACAAAGTGGTAGTGGTCTGATAAATAGGACCTATACCATGCTAATGCAAGTCCACAAATGCCAACATAATTCACCAGCCTATTCAAGAGAATGTCGTGATCTATCGTGTCGAAGGCAGCACTAAGATCTTAAAGCACTAGAAGAGAAATGCAGCCGCGATCAGATGATAAGAGCAAGTCATTTGTAACTCTGATAAGTGCAGTCTCTGTACTGTAATGGGGCCTAAATCCTGACTGAAATTGTTCATATATACTATTTCTCTGTAGAAATGAACATAGTTGGGAGGACACTACCTTTTCTAGTATTTTCATATTAGCCAGTTCTCCAGGATCAAGTTATGGCTTCTTAATAAGTGGTTTGATATCTGCCATTTTAAAGTTTCTTGGGATAGCGAGGAGTTAATAATATTAAGAAGAGGTTCTGAGATTACAGGGAATACCTCTTTTAAGATCTTTGTTGGTATTGGATCTAACATACATGTTGTGGCTTTTGATTTTTTGATAAGTTTTGTTAGCTCTTCATGACCTATGACAGCGAAGAATGGAATTTGCTCATGAGGAAAATTTCTGAGGTGCTGTGACAGATGATTGCATAATTCCAATTTTATTTCTGATGACTTGTATTTTATCAGTAAAGAAATTCATGAAGTCATTA
Organism: Myxocyprinus asiaticus; assembly: GCF_019703515.2. Lineage (NCBI taxonomy): Eukaryota > Metazoa > Chordata > Actinopteri > Cypriniformes > Catostomidae > Myxocyprinus > Myxocyprinus asiaticus. The sequence continues at coordinate 45,944,687 of NC_059371.1, forward strand.
CTATTGTGCTGCAATGGAATATCAGGTTCAGTCGAGGCTTTATTCCTAACCAATTTAGCCACAGTACTGAATAAACAGCTAGGATTGTTGTGGTTATTTTCTATGAGTTTGCTAAAATATGCTGACCTGGCAGCTTTTAGTGCCTGTCTGTAGCTACAGACACTATCCTTCTATGCACCGCAAAATACCTCTAATTTTGTGTTCTTCCACTTGCGCTCCATTTTGCGAGCTGTTCTCTTGACAGCATGAGTGTGATCATTGTACCATGGTGCGGGGCTTTTTTCTTTAATCGAAGGGGGGTGACACCATCAAGAGTGCTAGAGATGACTGTATTTATATTTTCTGTTATTACATCAAGTTCTTCTAGACCTTTTGGCTTACTGAGTATATGAGATAAATCTGGAAGATTATTAGTGAAGCTATCTTTAGTGGTCGAAAGAATAGTTCTACCTGAACGATAGCGTGGTGTAGATTGAGTAACATTAGCTGATGGCAGGATACAAGAGACGAGGTAATGATCTGAGATGTCATCGCTCTGCGGCAGAATTTCTATAGTATCAACATCAACTCCGTATGACAAAATTAAACCTAGTATATGATTATGGTGATGAGTTGGTCCTGTCTCATTTTGTCTGTCTCCAAGAGAGTTGAGAATATCATTAAATGCTAATCCCAAATATCTGTTGGTGTCATATTAAGCATTATTAGTTCAAAAGACTTAGTTATATCCTGTTCTCTGAATAACACCAAAAACTTCACTGTAAATTGTAGCAACACCTCCTCCTCGACCCTTCAGGCTCATGTGTATAACAATAACCTGAGGCAGTAGATTCATTTAAACTAATATATTCATCCAGTTTAAGCCAGGTTTCAGTCAAACAGAGCACATCCAAATTACGATCTGTAATAATTTATTTTACAATTAGTGCTTTGGTTGAAAGAGATCTAATGTTTAGTAGCTCTACCTTTATAGGATGTTTATCTCCAATTTTTTTGTTTTTTTCAAGTTTGACCTTAATCAATTTTTTTCTAAATGATTTAGTGAGGGGTTTGTGTTTGGCAGTTTGGGGAACAGACACAGTCTCTATATGATATATAAGTGATACATTCTCTATGTGTTGTAGTTCATGTGACCTGTTTATGTGACCTGCAGCTAGCAGACGTTCAGGTTAACCAGTTTGTGTGTATCCTGACCTGGGCCCCAGTTAGTCAAATACTATCACAATGAAGACTATGTGCCAAATAACTAGAGAGGAGAGCAGCATCTTCCCTGGAGGGATGGAGTCCGTCTCTCTTTAGCAGGTCAGGTCTTCCCCAAAAACTCTTCCAATTGTCTATGAATCCTATACTATTCTCTGGACACCACTCAGACATCCAGCCATTCAGTGACACTAATCTACTATAAACCTCATCACTACGATGAGCAGGGAGGGGGACAGAGCATATTAAAGTGTCTGACATAATTTTTGCAAGTTCACACACATCTTTAACATTATCTCTAGTGATCTCCGACTGCAAAGCCGGGTTAGTGCCGGCATAAAAATAACAATTTTAGAAAATCTACGTTTAGCATTAGCCAGCACTTGTAAATTTGATCTGATGCCAGATGCCCGAGCCCCCGAAATGCATTTAACAATAGTGGCTGGAGTCTCTATTTCCACATTCCTTACAATAGAATCACCAATGACCAAGGCTCTTTCAACATGATTCTCAGTGGGTGCATCACTGAGTCGGGAGAATCGATTGGAAACCCTAACAGGAACGGGAGAGTAGTGTCACTTTGCTGAGTGAGTATGCCACCGAGACGTCACCCAAACGCCGTGCTGCAGGGGCTCTACAGCCGGAACCAAAGTGTGTGTGTTGCTCGCTGTTCTACCCGCATCCGAAACAGTATCTACTGGCTTCCCTTTCTCACTGACCTCCACTAGTGTTCGGATGCGTGTCTCTAACTCATTAAACTTCTCCGTCAGCTTGACTAATTCCTTACATTTATCACATGTGAATCCCTCACTGCTGATGGAAGAAGCTATAGTAAACATGTGGCATGCAGTGCAGGAAGAAATAACATGAGCGGATGCCATGACTTACCGCAATTGTTTGTTGTTGTTGTTGTTATGGTTGTTCTTGAGTGGCAAGGGTTTGAGATCAATGTGGTTCCTGATCAGCAGATGTTTGAGATTGATGCAATAATCCGTGTAAAACACAGGAGAAAACGAATGCACGCAGTTGAGACATGCGATGAAGACAAGCGAAAAATAAAAAACAAAAGAGAGAAACGGGTGCGCACAGTAATATACACTCAGTTGAAACAGTAGAAAAGCATAAAACAATGAAGCACGAGGTAAAATGGCAAAGGATAAATGATGAACATATAAGAATAAGCAATGCTAAGCAGACTAGCAAGCTACAAACACAGACCCGTTCAGCGTGCCGGCAGCAACCGGAACATGAAGTGGCAATCGGAACAGCCTATATAAAAAATACTTATATATCAACTGAGTGCCAAACAATGAAATTCACCTCCTATGGCCACCTTATTCCATTACTCCAAAAAATATGCATTGAGCACCCTCTTGTGTGCAGTTTGTGTTTGTGCGCTCTGGTTCTGCTAACCCACGCTTCCTTCCAAATATGGATTCTGACACTCTCTAGACATCCTGTGATGATGATCTAACACATCTATGAAGTGAAAGATCATGTTTCAGTCAATCGATCCCTGAGAAACCACAGCTATAGAGACACCATTAGCGATTAACCACGATAGCGGTCATGACACTCTTTGAGGAATATTTCATGATTTATACATCATATTACTTTGAGTGGGGGCTTGTTTGATCCAGAATCATCTGCTGTAAGTTGTGATATGCCATTTTCTATATCATGTTTATTTTTTATGAAGTAATAAACCAAAATGTGATGAAAATTCTGTTTATTTCTTTATTATACATGTGGACTTCACATGCTAATACTCACTGTAGTTTGGTCCCTGAGTGAAACAAATTAACTCATTATATTCTATTAATCAAGACCTTTCTAAAGATATATAACACATGGTTGTGTGATCTTTTTCATCTTTTTACTGGTTCTAAATATGATTGTTGCGATCGCAAATTTGCAAATTATTCAAATGGAACAGTTCTAATTTGTCAGCAAATTTAAAAACAGTATTTTAGAATTGGTCAGATCAGCTATATTTATTGTAAAGATAAGAGTCTAAGCTTTAAAACAACACTTATTTTGTGCAGATCAAGAGAGTGGTTGTTGAAAAACAAAATAATTTGTGATTAGCGCCCCAGTACCGGGCTGCTCCAGGTTTAAGAGGGGACCGTTTATCTTGTATGTGTGTCAGTGTGAGTGTTTATGTGTGTGTGTGGTTATGTGATGTAGTGGATAACGACAGGCCTGCTGCACAAAGGATTTGGAAAAGACCCAGAGCTCCTTTAAATCAGCACTGTAAAGACAGTGCAATACCACAAATTATTGATTATTGTCACGTAAATACATCGTTTTTCTTCAGTCAGACTGTTTTCAATTATGCTCAACAGTGCTGCCTCCTTGTGGACACACATGGTAACTGACTGCAACCGCAGTAGGATAGACCCGAGACATCATCCATAAACCCCCTGACCAAAAACACTCATTCTGATGCTCTTCTTATAGCTCTTTATTCAGTGTTTGGATGAAGCCATAAACCCAAGAGAGACAGGATCCAGATGACACTCTGATTTCAGGGGTCGGGTCACGATGAGGACTGACAGTGTGTGATTGTTGCTGTTGTTCCAGGAACAGAACAGATGTATTGTGTAAATTATGTTGTGTTGAATTATTATGAAAATATAACTGAAGAAATGCAGTTAAAGGTCCCATTCACTTCCATTGTAAATGACTCACTGTGACCTCCATATTTGGTTTTTTTTTTCGAAATAAATTTTTGGGGTAATCAACATTATGACACAAACACTGTTGATTGAGCTTAACTTGTATTGAACCCGAAATATTCCTTTAAACTCACAGACTATACTGCTGAGAATACAGCGCCACCTGCTGTCAGTTCTGCCATGATGACACACCGCTGACTGAAGAGAACACCAAAATTAATGATTAATCTACTAAATTTGCATCACATGTAATTAATTACATGCGTCATAAGTTGAATCAAAGAACAGACGGATAAAAGTCATCATGGGATATGATGGACTAGCATAAGTGTATGTCAGACTCTTGCACCAAACATATTTCCAGTACAATTATGAGGGTTCAATATCTTACTCAAGGGCTCAATGGTGATCACTCACGACTCGATCCAGTGACCTTCCACTTACTGACCCTGAACTTTAACCTCAAGTATGTGTCAGTGTGAATGTACCGTTCACTCACTTCTGCTGCCCACGTGTCCCCAGCCCGTAATATGGCAGTATTTGTCAGGTTTGGGTAGTTGTCCACGGTCCGGTAGACAGATGGGACGGACATAACTGGTCACCTCCACCTCTGACTCGAGCTCCACCACGCTGATGTCATAGTCGACAACGGCACGATTGTATCGCGAGTGAAGGATGATGCTTTTGACTCGCCGTGTTTGCATGTACGGAGATGGGTGATCCAGATTATTGATGCCAAGAACGACTTTCCAAACATCGGCACTCTCACGCCTGCAGATCAAACACATAGTTTGAAAATCGTTTACAGTTGTGCTTGTGTGTTCACATACTCCTTGCAGAATCTGTGAGATGACCCTTTTTTTTAAAAGAAGAGATTGTAAAAATATGTGTTTCTTAAAGTGTGTATAAGCCTGTATGTGTGTGTTTGTGGTCTCACCCCTCAAAGCAGTGCGCTACAGTGAGAGCCCACTTCCTGCCGATCAGCACACAGCCACAGATGTGTCCGCTCGGGTCACTCTGAAGGGAGCACTGCCACGGCCAACGGCCCGGGCGACTTGTACGCCCTCCCAGAATCCTCTTCACCAGCCGAGCTGCAGGCCGACGCCCACATTCTAAAGTGTGTGCAGAGTAACGGATTACATGTAACAGCATTACACATTTAATATACAAAATATAAGTGACTTTTCCCATTAACTTTATCATTTTAATTAGTGGTAACCAGATCACAGTTACATTCTAAAGGGTTAGGTAACCCTATTCGGTGTCAGCCGTTTCCCATATGCACCCTCACATTACAACAAATAATGTAGCCTGTTTAATCAAAAAACGACCGGCTGACGAGTCGACTCACTTGAATGGAGGAGGATATAAATGCAATGGGTCATGGGAATACAGTTTTACTTTTAAATCTGGATAATTCACAACATAACAGTGCACTGTAAACACTGTATTCACTGCAAAACATTCAACTTCTAACCACAAGAACCATCTCGAAAGAAGTCTCTCAATATAGATTAGTTTAACAAAAATAAAAATTGTCATTATTTGCTCACCATCAAGACTTTGTGTGAGGAACAGATCGAAAGTCATTATTTATTCACTTTCCGCATTCATGAGAGTTCATAACAGAGGAAATTATGTCCGATTCAAGAACAAATTATTCTTTTGAGTCGGATCTTTTCAATGAATCGTTTGATTTGGTTCACAAAAACACACTTGAATAATTCATTCACGATTCTCAAGTTCAACTCAGTGATTCCGTCACAGTGGTTAACATTGTAAGATCATAAGATTTTCATTGAGTCCATTTACAAGCACACCAACATGTTTATTACTCCCAAAAGGCAGCTTATTTAAAAAAAAAATAAATCTACCCGTGTCGACTGGTTTATTCTTACACCGTTTATGACCTTACACTGATAAAGGAACGCCATTTATTGTGTTTGCGTGACCACACACATTGTCAGCTTAAGCATAACCTGTGTAAGAATGTGCATGAAAACACACTCACTGAAAGAATACCAACTTCCTCACACAAAACGATTGTATGGCTTCAAAAGACTGATGTGTAAGACAGACGAGTCATATGGACTACTTTTAAGATCCTTTTATAATCTTTTTTTGAAGCCTCAAAGCTCCAGTAACATTCTTTTTAATGTAATGGAAAATAGATGCAGTAGCCAAAGTATTTAGATAACAATACTTACCTTGAGTAATCTAATGGAATACTAACCCTAACCCAAATTTTACATCATGTACTCTGTAGCGGAAAACATTTGTGTTGGAAACACTGTGTGTCACTCAAACTTACCGTCTTTAGTACACTGCAGTGAGATTGTCTTGTGTGATTGACAACTCTGCCTGAAGAGGAAATATTGTTATCAGAGTTACAGTTATTAACATACACTAAAGCCACTGAACACACACACACCCTCTCTTTCCCAGCATGCTCTGCAGTGGTATGATGTTGTGTTCACTCCAGTGTGGGCTGATGTGGAGCCAGCGCCTCCGAACGGCAGACAACGACCTGTCCTGAACCATTTCTGTGGAAAGAGGAGAACTACACACACACGCACACACACACACACAAAAAGACAAAACTTTAATGTAATTAAATATGTTAAAGATCTTTTAATTCAGTCTGACCATTTTTTGTCATTCCTTGTCACATTCATGCCAGATCTCACAGCAAAGACAAAATCTTGTTAAATCATGTTCTATTTTTTATTTTTTGTTGACAATTTCTCATTAAATCTTGCAACAGCTAATTTTTCAGTTTCAGAGAGAGAAATCCAATGAGCTAGCATCTTTATGTAATGGATAATCCATGGCTAGGTGTGTGGTAAGTAAGGGATAATGTACAGTCAGCCGGTTATCGCAAAATAAACCCCAACATGGTGATCAGGACCCAGACATGATGCGAATGACTGAAGGGGTTTATTTTGTGACAACTAGCCCCTAACCCCGGCTGACTGGACATTATGCCAATTATTACATGGCTACTAACCAAATAAATAAATATATGGACATACAATTTTGATTTGCATTGAAATTATATAATTAGGTGACAATAAAGAAATCGCTGAACAGCTGAAATCCACCTCCAGTTTGCGTCGGAGTTCTATTGGTGTTTTTTATAATTAATTACCGTCTGACTGCTCATTATGCATCTTATTACAAAAATACTTGCCAAATAAATAAATAAATGCACATGAAACATTGATTTGAGTTGAAATTATTTTATTAGCTTACTTCTAGAGAACTCACAGTGATCCGAGAAGCAGGAAAGATGACTCTCAATACCCGGATGAGCGGTCTGATACGTGGATGTGCGACTGTTACTGAGAAATGTCAGACCACTATATGTTGCCATTTAGGGGTGGGGGGAAAACAGTTTCAGCAATGCATCGCGATTTTTTGAGTGAGCTTTTTTGCCAAATATGCTGACACATACGAGGAATTTGTCTTGGTGACAGAAGCTTCCAGTGCACAAACAATACAAGACAGAGATAAAAAAAATAGAATAAAAATAAAAAGCGAATAGAAAATATGAGTATATATAGAAATACACAATAAGTCAAAATATATAACTAATATATATATATATATATATATACACACACACATATGTACAAATACAAATCTGTTACATACAGTGCAAGGGAATGTAATGCAGAAGAGGTAGGATATGTTAAATAAATATAAAAAGACTAAACTGTGTATTGCACATTAATTATTGCTCAAAGGGGCAGTTTTAACTGTTCATGAGATGGATAGCCTGAGGGAAAAAACTTTCTTTTGCCTTACGGTTCTGGTGTAGAAGTCTGCAACCCTACCCGAGCCTGATGGGACCCAAGAACCTGATGGGTTTCGGGCCAGGTTCGGGTCAAATTTTCAAGAAGGACTTCAGGTTGGGGTTTGTAATGAATGAAAAAATAAACAGGCTTAACGAACTTGTTTCACGCACACGCTCTCATTCACAGACATGTGTGAACTGTCTTCCCATGTCTATCTGTCAGTGGATCACCAGCTTTCTGACAGACAGGCAGCAGCTTGTGAGACAGTGGAAACTCACTTCCAGCACCTGTACAATCAGCACTGGTGCCCCCCAGGGATGTGTGCTCTCCCCACTACTCTTCTCCCTCTACACCAATGACTGCATCGCCAAGGACCCCTCTGTCAAGCTCCTGAAGTTTGCAGATGACACCACTGTCATCGGCCTCATCCGAGATGAAGATGTGTCTGCATACAGAAGGGAGGTTGAACAGCTGGCTGTCTGGTGCAGTCAAAACAACCTTGAGCTGAACATGTTCAAAACAGTGGATATGATAGTGGACTTTAAGAGGAACACCCCAACACTGACCCCCCTCACCATTCTAAACAGCACTGTGGCAGCAGTGGAGTCATTCAGGTTCCTGGGCACTACCATCTCACAGGACCTGGAGTAGGAGACCCACATTGACTCCATTGTGAAAAAGGCCCAGCAGAGGTTGTACTTCCTTCCCCAGCTGAGGAAGTTCAACCTGCCACAGGTGCTGCTGATACAGTTCTACTCAGCAGTCATTGAGTCTGTCCTCTGCACTTCAATAACTGTCTGGTTTGGTTCAGCTACGAAATCAGACATCAGAAGACTACAAAGGACAGTTCGGACTGCTGAGAGGATTATTGGTTGCCCCCTGCCCCCCCTTCAAGAACTATACACTTCCAGAGTGAGGAAAAAGGCTGGAAAAATCACTCTGGACCCCACTCACCCTGCCCACTACCTTTTTGAACTGTTGCCTTCTAGCCGACGCTTCAGAGCTCTGAGCACCAGAACCGTCAGGCACAGGAACAGTTTTTTCCCTCAGGCTATCCACTATCCCCATTGAGCAATAATTAATGTGCAATACACAGCTTAGTCTTTTTATATTTATCCAACACATCCAACCTCTTCTGCCATTTCATTCCTCTGGGGAAAAAAAAACAAAAAAAACAAAAAAAAAACACATTTGCACTGTACATAACAGATTGTATTAGATTTGCACTACCCATGTGTATGTGTGTGTGTGTCTGTACGTATGTGTATAATTAGTTTTATTTTTATTTGTTATTATCTATGTCTTTTTGCTGTTTTTGTATTGTTTTTGTATTGTTGTACACTGGAAGCTCCTGTCACCAAGACAAATTCCTTGTATGTGTAAGCATACTTGGCAATAAAGCTGATTCTGATTCTTCTGAACGGACGAGATGGGGGCCATTCACACAGAATGTGTTTTTGCACGCGTCTGTTCTGTTTTCCCATTGTTTTCCTATGTAAACACATGCTGGACGAATGTCTTTTACATTTGCACCACGTCTCGCTTTTTCTTCAGCGTCTCACGCAGGACCGGCATATTTTAAACACCATGTCAAGTTAAAAAGAACTTCAAATTAAAAAAATGCATGTTGAGACATCTGAGCTCTATTTCATTCTTTGTGCATCTAGATTGTTTTCAGCACAGTTGTCACAAAGATTCAACATTCTAAACAAGTTCAGGCTGCATAGAGGGGAGTGTTTCATATTATTCCAGATTGTTCTGCACCAATTGAAGTTTCAGCAAATAAATGGTAAGGCAATGCTGTTTTCCTCTTCTGCTCTAGTGTACTAAGGGGCTGCAGTGCCTTGTTAAAATTGTGTATGTTTACTGTTTCAGTACTGTTACAAATGTTGCCTATATGCTTGCATAAAATACAGCCTATTGCAACAGTACTTGCTAGGAGAAGAAATTAGATAGTATGCGATTTTGGGTTCGGCCTCAAAATCTGATGGTATCGTTCGGGCCGGGTAGGGTCGGCCTACAAAGTCTCTGGTACGGGTTGGGTTCAGGTTTCATTTTAAGGCCTGTGCAGACCTCTAGCTCAGTGCTCTGTAGCACTGGCCAGAAGGCAACAGTTCAAAAAGGTAGTGGGCTGGGTGAGTGGGGTCCAGAGTGATTTTTCCAGCCCTTTTCCTCACTCTGGAAGTGTACAGTTCTTGAAGGGAGGGCAGGGGGCAACCAATAATCCACTCAGAAGTCCGAACTGTCCTTTGTAGTCTTCTGATGTCTGATTTCGTAGCTGAACCAAACCAGACAGTTATTGAAGTGCAGAGGACAGACACAATGACTGCTGAGTTGAACTGTATCAGCAGCGCCTGTGGCAGGTTTAACTTCCTCAACTGGTGAAGGAAGTACAACCTCTGCTGGGCCTTTTTCACAGTGGAGTCAATGTGGGACTCCCACTTCAGGTCCTGTGAGATGGTAGTGCCCAGGAACATGAATGACTCCACTGCTGCCACAGCGCTGTTCAGAATGGTGAGTTGACTGCACCAGCCAGCTGTTCAACCTCCCTTCTGTATGCAGACTCATCATCATCGCGGATGAGGCCGATGACAGTGGTGTCGTCTGTAAACTTCAGGAGCTTGACAGAGGGGTCATTGGCAGTGCAGTCTTTTGTGTACAGGGAGAAGAGTAATGGGGAGAGCACACATCCCTGGGGTTCACCAGTGCTAATCGTACAGGTGCTGGAAGTGAGTTTCCCTAGTCTCACTAACTGCTGCCTATCTGTCCGAAAGCTGGGGATCCACTGACAGATAGAGGTGGGAACAGAGAGTTGGTTTAATTCAGTCTGGAGAATAGCTGGGATGATGGTGTTGAAAGCCGAAGTCCACAAAAAGGATCCTTGCATATGTCCCTGGTCTGTCCAGATGTTGCAGGATATGATACAATCCCATTTTGACTGCATCATCCACAGACCTGTTTGCTCAATAAGCAAATTGAAGGGGATCCAGAAAGGGTCCAGTGATGTCCTTCAGGTGGGCCAACACCAGTCTCTCAAATGACTTCATGACCACAGACGTCAGAGTGATGGGTCTGTAGTAATTAAGTCCTGTGATTTTGTGTTTCATTGGGACAGGGATGATGGTGGAGCATTTGAAGCAGCAGGGAACTTCACACTGCTCCAGTGATCTGTTGAAGATCTGTCTGAAGATGGGGGCCAGCTGGTTAGCACAGGATTTTAGACAAGTGTGTGAAACACCATCTGGCCCTGTGCTTTCCTTGTCTTTTGTTTCTGGAAGACCCGGCACCCAATCCTCTTCACAGATCTTAAGTGCAGGTTGAGTAGCAGGAGGGGGAAGTAGGGTGGTTGCAGGAGGTGTTGATATTTGTGTGAAGTGAAGGTCAGAGTGGGTGTGGGGTGTGAGACTGGGCTTTTCAAATCTACAGTAAAACACATTCAGGTCGTCAGCCAGTGCTTGATTCCCTACAGTGTTTGGGGATGGTGTCTTGTAGTAAGTAATGTCTTTCAGGCGTCTCCACACTGATGCAGGGTCGTTCTTTTAGTCACTCTAATCTCTTTTGTCAGTGTGTTTCTGGCCTGACTGTACAAGATTTTATCCCCACTTCTGTAGGCATCTTCTTTGGCCTGACAAAGCTGCCTGAGTTTTGCTGTAAACCATGGTTTGTAATTGTTGAATGTTAAATAAGTCCTAGTAGGAATGCACATATCCTCACAGAAACTGATATATGATGTTACAGTATCTGTGAGCTCGTCCAGATTGGTGTCTGCAGCTTCAAAAACACTCCAATCAGTGCAGTCAAAGCAGGCTTGTAGTTCCAGCTCTGCTTCATTGGTCCATCTTTTTACAGTCTTTACTACAGGGTTAGCTGATTTAAATTTCTGCCTGTAGGTCGGAAGAAGATGAACCAGTGATCAGAGAGTCCCAAAGCTGCTCTAGGGACAAAGCGATATGTATCCTTTAATGATGTGTAGCAGTGATCCAGTATATTTCTGTCTCTGGTGGGGCATGTAATGTGCTGTATTTATTTTGGCAGTTCATGGCTGAGATTGGCTTTTAAAATTGCAGAGAATAATAAAAAGTGAGTCCGGGTATTGCTGTTCCGTGTATGTGATGTGATCAGCCAGCTGTTTCAGCGCTGCGCTCACACATGCTTGTGGAGGAATATAAACATTCACCAGAATAAACGAGGAAAACTCCCATGGCGAGAAGGCTTACAGTTGATAAAGAGCGCTTCCAAATTAGGAGAGCACATCTTCTTTAACGTTGTTACATCTGTACACCAACATTCATTGATGTAAAAGCATGTTCCACCGCCTCTCGTTTCCCCGTTAACTCCACGATGCGATCCACTCTGAACAGCTGAAAGCCCAGCAGATGTAATGTGCTGTCTAGAATGGATTCACTCAGCCAGGTTTCTGTGAAGCACAAGGCAGCAGAGTTTGAAAAGTCCTTGTTTGTACGGGTGTACTTCGTCCGTTTTGTTAGGAAGAGAACAGAGATTTGCTAGATCTTCAACAGGGGACCCGTGACCCCCAGGGGGTCCGTGGTGGTACCGCAGGGGGTCCGCAAATTATTGTTTGATCCACCTTGGTACATTTGTAATAAATCACTCACACGAGCGACAGGAGTATGAATTATCGACATGTTGAAGTCCTTCTGCATGCCAAATCTTAGTGTGACTAAACAGTACTACTCAGCAGAAGCGCACAGCCTAGAAAACCCTTCATGCGCCCACTGCTCATCACGACAGACATCAGGTTCAGCAGCGCTGCAGTGGAGGGTCGCGTGAGTAAATGCATCTGCTTTGCGTTGGTCGCGCTGTGCGGTTGAGCAGATGACAGCCTGCTTTCAGAACAATAGCTTATTTGCCTGGTGTAAATAAATAGTTACCGCTGAGATTACCAAGCTGGCATACAGGGTCCATGTATACACAAGATGGTGACTCTCAAATCAACATAATTAAAAGGTGCACTCAGTCATTGTTTTCCTCATTACAAATGTTTACTCAATGAAATCAACAGTAATTTTAAAATATATGTATAAAATCGATCACTCACATGAGATGAAGACTCCACTTTAGTAACCTTACAAAAGTTGTTTTATTCTGCATGGACAGTTACCAGACAGCCAGCTGATCAACCTCCTGTCTATATGCAGACTCATCACTGTCGCGGATGAGGCCGATGACGTGGTGTTGTCTACAAACTTCAGGAGCTTGACAGGTGTCTTTTGCAGTCATTCATGTGCAGGGAGAAGAGCAGTGGAGAGAGAACGCATCCCTGAGGAGCACCAGTGCTAATAGTGAGGGTCCCGGATGTGAGTTTCCCCAGTCTCACTAGCAGCTGCCTATCTGTCAGAAAGCTGGTGAGCCGGTCACTCGCTTGTAAGGACAGTGTGCACACCTGATGCTTAGAGTTTGAAATCCATTCTAGCATTTAAGGGGTCGTGTGTTCTTCTACTCACAGAGAAAACAGATGGAACAGTGCATATGAGAAGCTTGATACATTTCTGGAGCAACAACCGCACTATTTAAACTGCTTTACTATCACCTGTGCAGGTGAGGAGAAGCCGACAGCTGCACTCTCATAGAAGCTGAGACTGTACAGTACTGTGCAAAAGTTTTAGGCACTTGGGAAAAATTTTGCACAGTGAGGATGTCTTCAAAAATAATGCCATAAATAGTTTTCATTTATCAATTGACGTCATACAAAGTCCAGTAAACATAAAAAAGCTAAATTAATATTTGGTGTGACAACCTTTGCCTACGAAACAGCCCCAATTCTCCTAGATACACCTGGACACAGTTTTTCTTGGTTGTTGGCAGATAGGATGTTCCAAACTTCTTGGAGAATTCTCCACAGTTCTTCTATCTATTTAGTCTCAGTTGCTTCCATCTCAGTTCTCTTCCTGTGGGGGCCATGACATCTGTTGCAGGGCTCCCTGTTCTTCTATCTATTTAGGCTGTCTCAGTTGCTTCTGTCTCTTTATGTAATCTCAGACTGACACGATGTTCAGTGGGGGGGCTCTGTGGGGGCCATGACATCTGTTGCAGGGCTCCCTGTTCTTCTGTCTATTTCAGCTGTCTCAGTTGTGGTTATATTAAAAATAAAATAAATAGGCATGGCATAGATTAATTTTAAATACTATTAAATGATTTACAATGCTTTAAAAAACAAAACGAACAAAAACAATAATTAGTTGAAGTAATAGTATTTAGTGTGTTTTGATGGAGAACCAATATATTTTTTTCTTGTGCTTTTTAAGAGATGTTTTATGAGGTTCTAAAGAAAGAAACTGAAAAATTGTATTTCTCTTTTAAAATATAGAACCATTTATTTAATCTTGTGGATATTCCATGTTTTGTTCACAGTTCATACTGAATGTAAAAGGCCAGTTTATGTAATGTGACTCATTCTGATTTTGGAAAACAGCTGTTAAATAAAAAGTTGAAAGGGAAAAAATAGAGTAAAAAAGAAACTGAAAAAAAGAAAGAAATTGGAGGACAAGATGCACAATTATAATGCACGTCATGGAGGTGAAGAACCATCCGACACGAAACGGAGTGCATTCAAGTAATTTAATGCACACCAAACCGTGGATTGTTCTGCTTATTCCACGGTCTTTTGCCAGCATTGATTCGTTACAGCACAAATTTTGACTGGAAGGATGAAAGTAAGTTAACGTTCTATATGGGTCATTAGTTCTGCCCGTTCTAAATCAGACATAGAGATAAAGTAGTGCGATCATATCACATTTATTTGTTTAAACTTTATTTATTGGCTTTTTTCACAAAGAACCTCTACATACACATACACAGATAAACACACAAGTACTGTTACAGTAACATCAAACAATAACTCAAAACTTACAATATTACATAAATATCAACTTTCAGTGTCCCTTCCTGACCTCTTTTGTGTTGTTTGAAGTTATCCAATGTTTTAATATGCCATATGCTGTCAAAAACAAGTTCAACATAGATAGTTCATTTTATATATAGGATACGAGTATTATTGATCATTACAGAAAGCATATTCCATTACAGGTTTAACTATTTTGAACAGATATCTCCTCTCTGGTTGGCAATATTTGAGCGAGAACAATCAGTACAAGTTATGACACACATATCTCAAAAAAAAAAAAAGAAAAAAAAAAGGAGTGGTTATGATGGACACCTCAACACTCTATTCTTTCCTTTATTTCTTTTCCTGATTTACTTGCTAGGACTTAGGAAAGACCTTAGCTCTTGTCAGAAAATTGTATATAATTGAAGTGATTTATAAAAGGCTGCCAGATTTTGTAAAACTTTTCTTCTTGTTTTTTCAGGGAGAATTTGATTTTCTCTAGTTCCAAATGTTTCATCACATCTCTCATTAAATTTGAGTATGTTGGTGCAGCTTTCTTTTTCCAATTTAGCAAGATTAATCTTTGTGCCAGTAGGCTAACGAAAGATACCATATTGTGTTCCACACTGTTTTTATGTTAGAATCTATCGTTCCTAGAACCGCCATCAAGGGATCTAAATCAACAGGCCTATCCAATATTCTTGATAAGGTCAGAAAAATATTGCTCCAGTAGTTTGATATCTTTGGGCAACTCCAGAACATATGAGCTAAGGATGCCGGTGCAAGCCCACAGCGGTCACATGAAGAGTCTGGAAATATTTTATTGAGCTTTTGTTTAGACCAATGTAAACGATATATTATCTTAAATTGTAAGAGGCCATGTCTTGCACACACTGATGAGCTATGAATCTGTTTTAGGGCTGCCTGCCATTGCTGTTCTCCAATTTCCCTACCTAAACCATCCTGCCAGGCTAATTTCAAGTGTTCCAGAGTTGTTGTGAATGTCAACTGAGACAGTTTTTCATAAATATATGATATAACTCCTTTGCTGTGGGGATCTTGCAGAAGTATCAATTCCATTTAAGGACTGGTTTGGGGAATTAGGCTTTGAAGAGAACCTGCTTGCCATCCAAAAAAATTTCGAACTTGAGGCCAAATCTTGAGTGTGTGTGAAACTACTGGATTGTCTAATGACTCAGGGCATAACGTGGGTAGAGCTGAGAATAGCAGAGCTGAAAGAGAGGAGGGAGAGCAACTTGCCCTTTCTATGCATAACCATAATTGAGGTTGTTTCTGTAGCCAGTAGGCCATCATCCTTATATTACTCGCCCAGTAATAAAGCTGAAAATTTGGTAACCCCATTCCTCCTATTGATTTGGGCCTCTGCAAAAGTGCCTTCCTTATTCTGGGTATTCTCCTATTACAAATAAATTCTGAGATCATTTTATGTAGGCTGTGAAAAAAAACATTTTTTTGATATATATTGGTATACATTGATATAAGAACAGAAATTTCGGGAGGGTGGTCATTTTAATTATATTAATTCTTCCAGCTAATGATATAGAGATATGGGACCATCTCTGCAGATCCTGCGTTCTTTGTTCGAATAGTTTTGAAAAGTTTTCCTGATAAAGATCTGCAAAAATCTTAGTAATATTGAAGTATTTAAACTGGGCTGAAACTTTAAAAGGTAAGGTTTCAAAAGACAGATCAGCTAGATCATTAATCGGAAACCATATACTTTTACCTATATTTATCTTATATTCTGATATTCATCTAAATGTTCTTAAAACTGAGATCATCACTGGAACTGACTTAGAAGGGTTGGAAATGTATAATAATAAATCATCTGCATTTAACAACACTTTGTGTCCCCCCTTCTAAAAATCCCGCTGTAGGCTGTTGATGTTCGTAAAGAGATTGCCAAAGGTTCAATTGCTAACGCAAAAAGCAGTGAAGATAGCGGGCAACCCTGTCTAGAAGATCACGTTTGATTAAAGTAACATGCCTAAGCTTGTTTGTCTGTACTGAGGCCATTGGGGATGCATAAAGGAGCTTGATCCATGAAATAAATGCCAAAGCCAAACCTTGACAGGGCCGAGAAGAGAATCCCACTCAACCCTGTCGAAGGTCTTTTCTGCATCTAATGATAAAAGTATTTCAGATTGGCACCCTGACTTAGAGGAGGATATAATATCAAATAGTCTATGAATATTATGAGCCATTTGTCTATTTTTAATGAATCCTGTTTGATCTTCATGAATTATTGTTGGGAGCACATTTTCTAGTCTAATGGCCATTATTTTAGCTAAAATTTTGGTGTCTAGGTTTAGCAAACTCACTGGCCTATATGATGCTGGATCAAGTGGGTCCTTCCCTTTTTATGTATTAGAGAAACTGATACTTGGTAAAATGTAGTTGGAAGAAGGCCCCAATCCAATAATTCATTTAAAACATCTAGAAGGAGATGGGCAACTTCTGCAATAAACACTTTGTAAAACTCAGGTGTATACCCGTCTGGACCAGGGGCCTTTGAACATTGTAAACTACATATAGCTAGACTTATCTCTTCCAAAGTAACAGGTTCCTCCAAAGAGTTTTTATCTCCCTCATTAAAGAGCACCTATTATGGCTTTTAAACATGCCTAATTTTGTTTTAAAGGTCTCGTACAATAGATTTACATGCATCCAAGGTCAAAAAACACTTTAATTTGCTCATAATTTAAACTGCAGCATTACCTTTTTTCCCAGTGTCGAAAACGACTCGTTCAATGATCCGTTCTAAAGGATTCATTCTAAACTCCTCCTTTCAGAGAGCATACTCTGCTCTGATTGGTCAGATGTTCCAGTCTGTTGTGTTTGGTCTACCGCTTAGTGTAGTGTTTGAGGGCGGGTCAAAGCTGTTCACGAGCAGCCAATAAAGACCAGAGGCGGGTTTTTTGTTACAAAATTATGTAGGTTAGTACAGGAAGTAAGTCTGGAATTACTAATGACTCGTTTCAGGTGTTCAGAATCGGTTCTTTCTTTTGGGTGTCAATAACTCCATTTGTCCTGCACTTTGATTTTTGAAACTTTGCAGACTTTTTTACATTCACAAACAGCTATATAACACACTACATGAAAGGTAATATTTAGTAATAGGTGCTCTTTAACAGAAGGCATATTCAAATTATCAAAGAAGAGCTTGACTTGTTTTGTTGATTCTGTTGTATACAGCTTAACATAAAATTGTTTAAATTCTTGATTAATTTCTAATTGGTCTTTCGTTATACTGCCAGAACCCGTACGAATTTCAGCTATTAATCTTGATGCCTCAGGTACTTTTATCTGATGAGCCAAATATGTTCCTATTTTATCCACGTATTCATAATATTTGTGTCTGGAATGGTTTATTAATTTAGTAGTCTCAGCTGTGGAGAGAAGATTAAATTCAGTCTGCAGCGTTATGCTCTTCGTAAGAAGTTCAAGAGTAGGAGACACTGCATGATGGTGATCTACCTCCGAAATCTGTCAGTTAAACTTTGTCTCTTCTCTTTTTGTATTTTGGTCAAATGTGCACAGTGGGAAATAATTTGGCCCCGAATATAGGCCTTCAGCACATCCCATTACATACTTATAGAAACTTCTGGGGTTTTGTTAGTTTGCATATAAAAGACTATTTGGGATCTTATAACATCAATATCTGTTTCATTAGATAATAAACTATTGTCCATTCGCCAGGTTCCAGATGTATATGTATTGGAGAAGATTAATTGCAGTTTTAATGGGGCATGATCAGATAAATCAATGGCTTCAAAATCAATATACTTTACTGCTGAAAGTAATTTAGAATCCAAGAAAAAGTCATCAATCCTGGAATAGGAGTTGTGTGGCTGAGAGACAAAAATAGTATTTACGTTGAGTTGGGTGTACATGTCTTCAGAGGTCTATTATATTCGCTGATTTTAAAGTTCTGGATCAGTTTGGCTGATTTAGACTAAAGGCTGCTGTCTGCTTGATGATCTGTCTACTGTTGGATCCATCACTAAATTAAAATCCCCACCTAGAATTATGTTGTGGCTGTGAAGGTTGGTAAGACAGCTAACACTGAACGTATAAACATCTCATCATCACAGTTTGGGGCATATACGTTTGCCAGCATTACTGGGCTATTATAGAGTTTTCCAGTTACTATAATATATCTCCCATCTGAATCCGAAATTACATCAGACGGAGTAAAATAAATATTTGTATTAATTATGATAGCCGTTCCACGTGACTTACAATTAAATTTAGAATGAAACACGTGTCCGACCCAATTTTTTTGCAGTTGTTCATGAGTTTGATTTTTAAGATGCGTTTCTTGCAAAAAGGCAACATCTATCCCCAACTTCTTAAGATGAGCCAGGACATTACCTCTTTTCACTGCACCGTTCAGGCCTTTACAATTCCAGGTGACAAACTGCACCAAACTTTCTTCACCTGTCTTAAAGGATCCCACCATATTTTTGCCTACAGTCTATGTTGGGAAAGGACAAAATGCAAATGAATGAATATCCCTGCATCCACCAAAAAAAGAAAGACTGAGAAACACATTTACATACAATAACATTCAACCCGGTATGAACTCTGAACACCCCACCCCCCGCCACTTCCCAAACAAGTAGTAGGGGAAAAACAAACTTACCCAAAGGCACATTGCTGTTTTCTACAGCTTGAGAAGGAGAGAAAAAAAAACTAATCTTGGTTCTCTCCGCTCCTCTTTGACGTATATCTATTTGACACATCTGAACCTCCGTCTGTTACTGAATTTAACTGTTACCATTAAAAATATAAATATGAAGTCCCTTTCGTATATCACATATCTGTTTATCATAAATCCAGCTTATTAAGGGTGTAGTCACTTAGGCCTGTTCATTTCACACTGACTTTGTAATGGCGCAATGTCTCACCCAATAACCGATATCAACCTCTTATAAAGTTATTCATAAGTTTATGAGCTGGTATCAAACCGTATCCATTAATGATATTTGCATGGAAGTCAGTCCTCTTTAGCAATCTTCTGATTGAAGAAATCTTCGGCAGCTCGTGGAGAGTCAAAGGAGTGTCTAATCCCGTCCACAGTGATGCTGAGTCTGGCTGGATAAAACAGGCTGTGGGCAACGTTGGCATCTTGAAGTTTTCTTTTCACCGGATTGAAAGCTGCATGCAATCTGTTGATCATTGTGCTCATGTCTGGAAAAATGTGTACCTGGGCTCCCTTGTACGTGAGTCTGCCTCTCGCCTTGCCTAGATCCAATATCTAGTTTGTCCGTGTAGTAATGTAGGCAAACGAGTATGGCTCGGGGCCTCTCCTCTTTAGTCGGCCTCAGGGCTTGTGTGTGATGCGCTCTGTCTATCATCAACGGGGAATTGAAATCAGCAGCACCCAGCAATCTGATCATGTCCCCTCCTTCGGCTCCTTCTTTAATGCCCACTATTTGAAGGTTTTGTCTCCTGCTTCTGTTTTCTAGATCCAGGCATTTTTCCTGTAGTTTCTTACATTCCTTAGTGATTGTTCCAGCGCTGTTACCCTATCCATCATTTAGCTGAGTGTGTTACCCATTTCCTCATAGTTACTGGCTGCTTCTGCCTGCACTGTGCGGAGCCGGCTAACTCGTCATGCATAACACGTATGTCCACATTTGTTTCTTTGCATAGAGAGGTTTGCCTTAATTTCTTTAAACGATGTCGCAATCTCAGCTTTGATCTGAACCAGCACCACTTCTCTGGATGACTGCAGTTCCTCTCTTAACATTTGCAGAGAAAGTATATTCTCCGGTGTGGTCTCCGTTGCGCTATCCGCCATCTTTGGGCTGCCGACTGTGAAGGGAGTTATAGTGTTCTGAATTTGTTTCGCTTTTCCCTTACGATAATTTTGCCTCATATCAGAAGTTCTGTTGTTAGGTGACTTAAGTCAAGTTTGCATCCCGTTTTATAAGTTTTTGAGGGCTCATATGTCTATGTTAGTAGATTATCTTGACGGAGCTTCTCTCTTCCAATACTACTTCATCGAACATTTATTTGAAATGAATTAAATAGACCATGGTATAATGTCATTTAAGCAATACACACTCCAGGTTGTAATATCTATAATGTCTTAAAGTCTTCCGTGAACAACTTAATGCCTTAATGTTTTTATCTTTAAGCAGTGAGCAAGACAACGGTGACTGTGACAAGAACCAAAAACTCCATAAGATGTCAGTGGAGAAGAAAAACCTTGAGAGGAATCAGATTCAGCTGGAGGAGACCGTTCTCTTGACTATACAGAATAATAATAGTTGTTTTCTGTGCAGTGATATACACAGCAGCTCTCACATCATAATAACTGATACAGCTGGAGCACTGTATTGCATTTACATTTACTCATTCGACAGACGCTTTTATCCAAAGCGACTTACAAAGAGGAATAACACAAGTAATTCATCTTAAGGAGACAGTAGTACGAAAAGTGCTGCATTATAAAGTTTAAATTGCATCAGACAGACATTAGAGTGCAACAATAATATATATATATATATATATATATATATACATACACAGTATTTTATGAGTGTATGATCAAGTGCTCATGGAAAAGATGTGTTTTTAGCCGTTTTTTGAAAACAGAGTTGAAGTCTGCTTCATGAATGGTGTTGGGAAGGTCGTTCCAAATACGAGGTACAGTGAAACCGAAAGTCTGAGAAAGTGATTTGGTGCCTCTGTGTTGGTACAACAAGGCGCCGCTCATTAGCCGACCGTAGACTTCATTGAGCAATTGACCAATCAACCTCCAGAATCACAATCCAATTTATCATGTGAATTTTACTGTAATGATTGCACCCGGTGTCCCCTATAGATATCATGATCGATTTATTCTTTCTGAAACCACTAGTTAAGTGTGTGTTTAGTGTGTGTGTGTGTACTGACCTTACCCTAAACCCATCTGTGTGCATGTGATGCTGCTGTGGTTTGAGCTCCATCCATCCGCACACACCTGATACTCCATCCCGGATTTATACACCACCAGCAAACCCCCTTCAGACAGAGACACTGGAGACACACAAACACATACACATTCATCTCCTGACTCCTTAATACATCCTCCATATATCAAAGCACCATCTGTTTGTGTTTCAAAGCTGCTTAAGATTTATACAAATACATACACACACACACACACACAAACACACACTCACACATTCACTTACACACACACACTCACACACACTCACACACACACACACTCACACACACAGACACACACACACACACACACACACACACACACACACACACACACACACACATATGTTGGTGCAGTTATCATTATGAGGACTCTCCATAGACATAATGATTTTTATTCTGTACAAACTATAGATTCTATCCCCTAACCCTAACCCTACCCCTAAACCTAACACAAAAAACTTTCTGCATTTTTACATTTTCAATAAAACATCGTTTAGTATGTTTTATAAGTGATTTAAATTATGGGGACACTAGAAATGTCCTCATAAACCACATTTATAGCATAATACCCTTGTAATTACCAGTTTATAACCTAAAAAAAAGTCCTCACTCACTCACGCACGCACGCACGCACGCACGCACGCACTCACGCACTCACGCACGCACGCACGCACTCACGCACGCACGCACTCACTCACGCACTCACTCACTCACTCACGCATCACTCACTCACTCACGCACGCACGCACGCACGCACGCACGCACGCACGCACGCACGCACGCACTCACGCACTCACGCACTCACCCACGCACTCACGCACTCACGCACTCACTCACTCACGCACGCACTCACGCACGCACTCACGCACTCACGCACGCACTCACGCACGCACTCACTCACGCACGCACATAAACTATGAAGTGCTGAAAACAACATTGTGGACTTCTCTGCTGCCAGTTCTCTATTGAAATCAGGAAACATCCGTCCAAACATCTGGACTGTTCCTCTGGCACACACTGACCCGAGAGCATCATGTCCTCCAGTTCTTCAACTCTTTCTCATGTCATTACGAGATATTTATTTATTTATTTTTTCATTCACCCATCTTGTAGACTCTGTCTGATGTCTTCTCACATTCAGGACTTCCAGGTGTGTTCAAACATTTGATGCCATTGTAGATGATTCAGTGTGTACTCCATTCAGCAGATGATTTTTCATGCAAAGCAACATGTAGAAAAATCCCACTGGAATAACCTTTGCTTCATTAGTCACCTCTGCTGGAGTTTAAAGCTGAAACCTTTGGGTTTTTGGATGTTTAAGCTCCTTTGAAGCCTTCCTGACCATGACAGCACAGCTCCTCCAGACCTCAGTCCAGAACATTTCAGAACATTCAGCAATCTAATTGCTATCCGATTGCATAAGCAGATTCCATTTACACTTAGCCACATCAATCCGCCAAACGGATATAAATCCGATCTTCAATTCCCGCACTATATGCAAATAAAACAGAGTTCACTTCCATGATTATACTAATGCTGGGCAGCGAATTGAAAAGATATGATTTATTATTTGATTCCAAGTGACTGCCCCGCGCATGTGTGTGCACGTTGTGTATTGTAGGGCATTTACACTTGGTCTTTTCATGATCTAATAGCTGTTCTTTGTTGAACGATAGACTGCGACCTGACTGATATGATCAGCGCCCCCTTCTGTCCACAGAACGTTTGTGTGCTGATTGTACAGCTTCATTCAAACACACTTACACACACATCAGTCTGTTGGCAGTTGTTGTGAGCTTTGATTTGTCTTCTGTTGGAGCAGCACATGGCGTTTCATCACAACTTTATGTCATTAATGTGATTTCAACATCAGTGTTAATGTAAAGATTTAGAGAGATAAAGGGAGGATTAATTGATAGAGTGTCTAACCACAGTTCCATTCGTCAGAGCTGTCAGGGCAATGCTTCCTGCCATCACACCACAGCGACCGATGAACACACTCATGATTATTACACTCCAGCTCATGACTGCTGCACACCGCTGAAACACACAAACACACACTGATTATTACACACTGCTGAAACACATTATAATTCTTCATCTGACACCATCAATGAGACAAAGGCACATCAGGTATCAAATATAAGATGATTAACATCAACTTTACCACAAGCATTACTACAGCAACATTTACACATTCACATTTGTCTGGTTCACTCACAGCAGTTGTGCTCGTCCTCCATCAGGCTGCAGTCTGGGAATCCATCACAGATCATGTTGTGATTGATGCAGGTTTTGTCTCCAGGACATTCCCATAATCCTCGCTCCACACAGCCTACACACACACACACACACACACACACACACACACACACACACGTTTACTTAGCTAACTAATTGAGTACATATAACTTTAGGTTACTCACATAACTCCAGTTCTTTGATAACCGGAGTGAGGTATCTTATTAAGGAGAATTGCCTTGGGCGTGTTCGATCCTGGAAGCACCAATGACACCACGTCTGTCAGTTGACAGACCAATCAGAGCATTGATAAGGGAGCCCCACCTCCCTTATATAAGACACTGCCCTAGGTCCCTTCATTCTCCGCATATCTCTTCTCCATGCAACTGTTAGGAGGGAAGTGTGGTGAGATACCTCACTGCTGTTATCAGAGAACCGGGGTTAAATGAGTAACCTAAGGTTCTCTTTCTGACATTCGTTCAGTATCTCACTAAGGGATATAGCCAACTCCCGTATTGCAGATATGCTGTCCGAAGCAGACCAGTCAAACTACTTGTAGCGTCTGATGTACAAGAACCCAATCAAATTCCCAAAGGATGGATAGGGGAAAACAAAGAACACACTTATTGTTGTTTTGTGTTTTTTTAATACACAGACAGACTGACTTCCCACACCAAGGACTGAATGAGCCAATGACAGCTCTGTAATATCCAGTCCATAAAATCAGACAAATGGGTAAGGTGACACCCAATTTACTGCCGCACAAATGTCCTGGACTGAAACACCCCTAAACTGCGCACACAAGGTGGCTATGCCTCTGGTAGAATGAGTTCTCAAACCCTTCGGAGGTCACAACCCCAGACTATTATAACTTAATATAGTAGCCTCCACTACCCAATGAGACAGGCGCTGTCATAATATGGGTCTGCCTTTACAAGAATCAGCCCACGAAATGAAAAACTGATTACTCCTCCTTAATGTCTTTGTTCTTTCCACGTACAAACGTAGAGTACAAACTGGACACAAACAGTGAAGCCGCTTGTTCTCCGATGAGATAAAAGGTGGCAAGTGAAAAGCCAGCAAGTCCAACAGCTATGTGCGGAGTTGCTCACCTTAGGCACAAAGAGTCACTCATCTTAAGAGTCACTCTCGACAAATCCACAGCAAGGCACATACAACAGTGATGAACCAACAGAGCATGGAGTTCACTAACCTGCTTCGCAGTCGTCAGAGCCAATAGAAAGCTGCCTTTAGCAATAGGAGCTTTAATTCTATAGTTTCCACAGGCTCAAAGGGAGGCAGAGAAAACGCGTTCAGGACCAAGGACAGATCCCATTATGGAACCAATGGTTTTAACACCCTATTTAAAAGCCGAGTGCCCCTCATAAACCTGAAAACAAGCGGGTGTTGACCCATTGCATTAGAGCCAATTCCCACATGACAAGCCGATATGGCAGCAAGATAAAATGGTACAAATGGTAGAAAAGGCTCTGCCTTCATCCAAATGTTCCTGAAGAAAACACAAAACATCTGCCACCAAACATAAAAATGGAACAATGTGTCTGTGTGCACACCTTTGCTCAATCACACTCCATTTTCGATCGTACACGGAGCACGTTGAGGCAGCCCTCGCGCTTTGAATTGTATTAAAAAATGAAATCTTTCCCCCAGTGCTTGTGACAGCATATCCCTGCATAGCGTGAGGGGCCAGGCTGGCCGCACAAGAGTTGTATTATCTTTGCCAGCCACATTTTCCCCGGCCAGTTTAGGGCGATCAGTATGGCTAAGTGACTGTATTCTCTTACTCTTCTTAGAGTTGGAATGATTAAACTCAGTGGGGGAAATGTGTAAAGTAGCGCGTTTGGCCACGGATGCACCTATAGGAGCACCATCTCTTGGCAGAGATGAACAGAGGGCAATGAGAGTCTCCCCATCTTTTTTCTCAAACTGCACTGCTGCCACATTGTAGATACCGTAGCCCCAAAAAGGGCTTTCGGTTCCACTGGGGTGTCCAGGAAGTTTGTCTTCTCCCTCTCAGACAAGCTCACAGAGCCCCAGCCAAAGAGCCCCTTTGCCCAAGACGGCTAGACACCATGGTGTGGCCACAGCTCTAGACAGCTCCTCTAGATGTGCGTAGGTTGAGATTTGTAATGACGCAGATCTCTTCCCACAAAGCTGCGTCCGGCACCCCATCGTTAATATGCCGCCCCATCTCCTCCGTCAGCTCATCCTGATACGCTGTGAGGAACAAGGTGGCATTAAGAGCCCTTACAGTTAAGGCTGAAGATTGGTAGATCTTCTGATAAATGGAGGCCGACAATCTCTCCATCCGTCCTGGCAATGAAGGGGGAGTGGACAAAAAGCCACCCGATAATCAGGGTGGAGGTGAATCGCCACCGATGTCTCAATCGGAGTGGGGCTGGACATCCCCAGATCCTCCATCTTGTGCACATCCAGCCTAGGGAAACCTTTAACAGGCACTCTATGAGAAAACAGCTTGTCCCAAAAACAGCGCACCTCTGCGATACACGCTGGGATCAATTGTTTGAACAAGGCAGCACGAGATGGCAGATGTTTACCGTCATACAGATCTCTTTTCATACCCTATCCCACCTGCTGTGATGGCCAGTCAATGGAGAGTTTGGCCGCTGGCCGTCTGCACATTTCAGTAAGGTCCAGCACTCCCTGGACAGAAGAGGGGGACTCGTCCATCGCGTTGCCCAGCTGGGAAGGAGCATGAGCTGGAGTCTATCTCCACTGGGGACTCACACCCTTTATTTCCAACACTCGAAGTATGAACCGGGAACAATGCAGGCAACACTCGGGATTGCTGTGATTGGTCTGTCAGCTGACAGATGTTGTGTCATTGGTGCTTCCAGGATTGAACACGCCTGAGATGATTCCCCATAGTGAGATACTGAACGAATGTTAGAAAGTGAACAGAGTTTAATTGTTTTACATAAAGCTAAATGTAATTACTACAGACTAACCCCCCTAAAAGAAAACTTTTTGCATTTTTAGAATATTAATAATAATTACATTAAAAATAACTATAAAAATTATATAGGTATATAATGAATATTTTGTCCCCAAACACACCTGAAGTAGTGTTCTGCAACAGGAAGGGTAGTACTGTTCTCTCACTTTGAATATGTGAGTGTGTCGGTCTGTTTTGATCACATGCTTTGTAAATGTATGTGTGTGTGTTTTCACTGACCGCATGTTTCTTCATCACTATCGTCATCACAGTCTGTGTGTCCGTCACAGCGTTTGGATGAGAGCACACACCTCCCTGAACGACACTTGAAGTGACTGGGAGAACATTCTGACACAAACACAATCATCTAACCTCTCAAAAACTCAGAATACACACAGTCAAATGTGTTGAAGTCTTTATATTGCATCCAGCATGACTTTTATATAGTTTGGCGCTCTTGAGTATATTACATTGATGTATTAATTTTGTTATAATTCAGTAAGAGATTACATTTGTTCAGTCTAAACAAATGAAACTTTGGTTTATATATGAACTGACCATTCACATCGGGGTCAGGAAGCAGACAGGAAGTGTTTTTTTGACCTTCCTCTGGAAACTGAGCACAGTCTGTGTCCTCAGGCCACTGCAATCCCACGATCCCTAGCACTGACTCACAGCGCTCCTTTGAACTATGACAGAGAGACCTGACAAACACACACAAACACACACAATTATTACTGTATGCAGTTGATTTAGTTTGTCCTTTCAGCCCCATTTACAGTTAGTGTTAACCTCTTGAGACCTGAGCGTGACTGCTGTGTGCATTTTCCATTTCCTTTTTGATTTGTAACTAGTAGCACCCAATAAACAAGCAAACATGTTGGACTAAGTTGTGAAATTTTAAATAATACCAAGCTATAGAAAGATTTTTTTGTATGTTTCCAAGAGTGTTGGTTATTCATGTTTTTAAGACATTACAGCTGATTTTCTATACAGCTGCTTTAGGACAATGTGTATTGGGAAAAGCACAAATTAAAAACTATACAAATAAAAATGATGACTTGATTTTACTTTTGTTACAATGTTTTTTCTACTTTGGCCACAAAATCTCAATGTTCTCTCTTTGCACTGTCAAACAAACAAGTGATTGCCAGTGCTGAAGCATTTTATCAAACATAAATTACAGGGGTGTAACAGTTCACTCATCTCACGATTCGGTTTGGTTCAGTTTACGATTCTTTAAACTAAGGCTTATTCAAGAAAAGATAAGATTGAAAGTTTTATTATTATTACTTGTATTATATTTAAAGACATATGCAAAGCATGTAAGATGTAGCAGTGTTATTAAAAGTGCTATATGATCCATCAGAGATGTACTGGGATTAAAAATCATCCTAGAACACGGCAATGATGACACCAAATGGAAATATTAGCTAATAATTAGCTTTGCTGAAAATATGGCATAATGTTAGATTGTCTCTGTTGCACACTGTCTCTGATTACATACATTTAATATATTTTAAATTAAAGCTGTATTTTTCTAAAATAATACTGTCTCTGATTACATCTAAATACTATTTTCAGAAATATATATTTAATGGAAGTGCATGCTTATCCAGTTGAATTATGTCCCTACTTAAAACTCTACTGAAATGTACTGATCAAATCAGACATGATATTTGACATAGCAAAGCATTATTATACATATTCAGCATTATCTATCATAGATTAATATGGCACTATCATTAAACCTCCGTAAACGTTCATTTTCTCTTGCGCAGTCAGAGCAGATCACTTGGAGAAGCATCCTAATATGATCCTAAATCAAGATAGGAAGTTCTCTGTAATATGCCCCCAGATCCGTCCCGGCTAAAAAAGGCACTTCCCTCTCGCTCACATTCGCTCACATGGTTTCACTTTCAGTTCTCGCAGATTCAGCCAGTAATTGCATTTTAGAGCTCCTTTTGTGTATTGAAGCGATTTCCACGTGTATGCCTGCGTTACGTAGGTGTAGGACGTTGCACATATTTGATAAAGATGCTTGTAAAATTATTTAAAAACAAACAAACACTACCACCCCTGGAGTCTCGAGTTTGAATCCAGGGTGTGCTGAGTGACTCCAGCCAGGTCTCCTAAGCAACCAAATTGGCCCGGTTGCTAGGGAGGGTAGAGTCACATGGGGTAACCTCCTCGTGGTCGCTATAATGTGGTTCTCGCTCTCGGTGGGGCGCGTGGTGAGTTGTGTGTGGATGCAGCGGAGAATAGCGTGAAGCCTCCACACGCGCTACGTCTACGCGATAACATGCTCAACAAGTCAAGTGATAAGATGTGCGGATTGACGGTCTCAGACGCGGAGGCAGCGGAGATTCGTCCTCCGCTACCCGGATTGAGGCGAGTCACTATGCCACCACGAGGACTTAGAGTGCGTTGGGAATTGGGTATTCCAAATTGGGGAGAAAAGGGTGAAATAAGACAAACAAACCATCCAATCTCCACAATGCGTATTGTAACATTTTTGAACCACGGTGTATCGTGGCACAATACACCGTTACACCCCTATAAAATACACAAACACAAATAACGGCCAGTACACACACACACACACACACACACACACACACTGACCTGCAGGGCGGCACTCTCTGCTGTGTTATAGGGTCACACATCGGCACCAACACTGTGCACGCAAAGAACATGAGATATTTGTAGCAGTTGGTCTGAACGAGAGCAGGAAAGAGTGAAGACTCCCAGCTCACGGACGTTTCCTTCTGTGAGTGGTGACCCAGATAGTTTGGAAACCTGGTGAAGTTGTAGGGCAGATTCATACAGATCTCCAGAGAGATGGGCTCACAGCCACCTGACAAACACACACACACACACACACACATCATATTAAAACACACTATCATTTATAATTCTATTACACATCAATTCCAGCATCTCACATTCTCCTGCAGCACAGGAATATTCTTCCTCAATCATATTGTTGATGACACACAATCATAAAACTCATGTCAGATGTTCAGTTGAGGTCTGCTGCTCATTAAACTACAGATCAACACTGCAGTCAACTCACTGGTGAGAATTATTAGTGTTTGCTTTGTGGATCTTTTGTGCTGTTCCTCTAAACGAGGTTTTTGTGCCTTTAAATCAAAGGTCAGGGCTCAAATGTCAGCTGTTTGGTATCTACAGACAGTTGCTGTGTCCAAATATCCATACTTCCCTAACCCACCCTAACCCTAAACCTCAATATTCATAAAACAGTAGGCGAGAAATACCCGAATGACATACAACATCTGTAGATTGTGAAGTGGGCATCCACTGGACACTGTACTATCCCATAATGCCACAGGAGCTGAGGAGATGACACGTTCAAAGCGCTAAATTAAAAAATACGCCGGTGAACCGCGAGGCAGGTGGCTCTTTTTAACTGAAAGTGATAAACATACCAAGAAAGATGTTCCTTGTCTTAAATGTTGCTTGTTTAACAAAACCAGAGTCGATTATTTTCACAGTTGTTGTTATGTCATATATTCGGGTCATGGGTCAATACCCACATTGCCTGATGAAGTATGTCCACAATCTATTCACGCTAATCACATGCATACCTAAAGAGGCCGAAAAGTGCATCCTTCATCAAATACAGTACAAACTCTGACAGTGATGATTTCAGACGGAGCTAGTGTTTCACTCACTGCAGTTACTGCCAGTGTTGCGGAGGTCACAGGTAGCGTTTCCATGACAATCAGACGAGCAGGACGTGGAAATACAGCTGGGCTGTCCAGGAGGACACAAACCCTGAGCTATGATGAAAGACAGAGAGAGAGAGAGAGAGCTTTGAACTCTTACCAATCACAAGTGTTGTGTCTTCTGAGTTTGTTTACATGTGTGTGTGGCCCTGTTTCCACCTGGTATTAAGATGTGTTCTCGGCAATCCGATCACAAGTGGTCAGCCAAGACTAATTGCTGTTCC
Organism: Myxocyprinus asiaticus; assembly: GCF_019703515.2. Classification (NCBI taxonomy): domain Eukaryota; kingdom Metazoa; phylum Chordata; class Actinopteri; order Cypriniformes; family Catostomidae; genus Myxocyprinus; species Myxocyprinus asiaticus. The sequence continues at coordinate 45,975,366 of NC_059371.1, forward strand.
ACCTGGTATTACCATGCATCTCAAATGCATCTGCTACAGTCACTTGTGTTCAGATTTCGAGGGGAGGGTCTCTGATCTCTGATTGACGAAATACATCAATCACTATGTAAAAAGTCAGAAAGACAAGGAAAGCACGAAAAAAACCGACGCACTCTTTCTCCCAGATGAAACTGAATCTAAGCACAAATGCACATTTTGAGCAGAACTGTCAGTTGTTTAAGCAGTGTAGTTGTGTTAGTTGAGCTTCAGATGTGTGTACTTGTCATCTCTGTCACTGCATGTTGATATCAGACACACTGAAGAAGTTCTGTGAAGTTCTTGCGCTTGTGTATTTATCTGCCTTTTATTTCCTTTTAAAGCCACACGTAACCGACACAGATTAAACTCTTGTTTTAGCACAGCGGTTGATTGACAGGTGAAGGGGTGAAGCTTCACTGCTGTCCCCAGATCAGGACGGATTAGTGTTTACAACGCAAATGTGATGCGGTCACATGCGTTTTCTATGACCTCTGTATGTGGTTTTAGTGATCAGAACACAAAACGTTTTGGACCCCGTTTACACCTTTATTTTACCGTGAACACTTATGCATTTTAATACTAGATGGAAACAGGGTCTCTGTGTGTGTATGTGTGTGTGTGTGTACTCACAGTGTTGATGTGTGCAGTTCTCTTCATCACTGCCGTCTTTACAGTCATCTTCACCATCACAGCGAAAGGCACTGGGAATACACAGACCATTCCTGCACTCCACTAAACCCTGAGACTTACACGCTAAACACACACCCACACACACACAGAATACAAACAGTCAAAGAGTGTATGTGCAGTGAGTGGGTGGTATACACTTGTGTACATGTAACATGTAGTAGGTGGCGTGCAGTATGTATGTTTCAGTGTATAGTAGGTGGTGATTATCCAGAAGGCAGTTCTTCACTGAGGTTCCCAGTCAGATGAACAGAACAGCCGTCTGTTGAAACACACGAGTCCACTTCCCACGACTACATCCAGACCACATTAAGCAAATCATTGACAGCTGTCAATCACGCTTCAGACAACACAGTGACAGACAGGAATCACAGCAAGCGGAACAAACTCCACATCCTGTTTGTCCTCATTAAATCACATGGAATTAGCCATCATCAGAGGTTTATCACATGACTGTCACTATATAAACCTGCATGGCAACAGGACTGAGGATGGGTTCAAAGGTCAGGGATGCCTGAAGGAGCTGGTGATGAGTAAGGAGATGATCACCAGTACGTTCATGCAGATTGAGCGGAGGACAATGACAATCGGTTATACCAACAGGACCTGCTGCCAAGACTGTTGTGGCTGCTGAATGTGTTTGAAGTCCCTTTAACATATGGGGAAGGAATGGAGAGCAAGATGAACAAGCAGCTCAGCAGGTGACCCACAATCAGCTGGGCTGGACATCTGGAGATCTTGCTAATCTTCTGTTGTGCAGGAGTTCAGAGTTACCAAGCGCTGGCTCGTCACAGCCTACAGGGACTCCCGAGATCACTGAGTTAAAGACAGCACGGATCAATGATATTGAGAACAATAACACGGTGTCAGTGCTCACAGCCTCCACTGAACAGAAGAAGAGTCCGTTTGTTAAGGAAGAACCCAGACCTTCAGGTCTGTCTACAGCAAGAATGACATCACTGCAGTCCGCCCAGCTGACTGTAGGGTGAGCATCCTAGGAGACACTGAAAACCTGAAGTGTGTGTGTTATGTAGTGTATAATGTGTGTAGTGTGTGTTATGTAGTGTATAATGTGTGTAGTGTATAGTGTGTGTTATGTAGTGTATAATGCGTGTAGTGTATAGTGTGTGTAGTGTGTGTTATGTAGTGTATAATGTGTGTAGTGTATAGTGTGTGTTATGTAGTGTATAATGTGTGTAGTGTATAGTGTGTGTTATGTAGTGTATAATGTGTGTAGTGTGTGTTATGTAGTGTATAATGTGTGTAGTGTGTGTTATGTAGTGTATAATGTGTGTAGTGTATAGTGTGTGTTATGTAGTGTATAATGCGTGTAGTGTATAGTGTGTGTTATGTAGTGTATAATGCGTGTAGTGTATAGTGTGTGTTATGTAGTGTATAATGCGTGTAGTGTGTGTTATGTAGTGTATAATGTGTGTAGTGTATAGTGTGTGTAGTGTGTGTTATGTAGTGTATAATGTGTGTAGTGTATAGTGTGTGTTATGTAGTGTATAATGCGTGTAGTGTATAGTGTGTGTAGTGTGTGTTATGTAGTGTATAATGTGTGTAGTGTGTGTTATGTAGTGTATAATGTGTGTAGTGTATAGTGTGTGTTATGTAGTGTATAATGTGTGTAGTGTATAGTGTGTGTAGTGTGTGTTATGTAGTGTATAATGTGTGTAGTGTATAGTGTGTGTTATGTAGTGTATAATGTGTGTAGTGTATAGTGTGTGTAGTGTGTGTTATGTAGTGTATAATGTGTGTAGTGTATAGTGTGTGTTATGTAGTGTATAATGCGTGTAGTGTATAGTGTGTGTTATGTAGTGTATAATGTGTGTAGTGTATAGTGTGTGTAGTGTGTGTTATGTAGTGTATAATGTGTGTAGTGTATAGTGTGTGTTATGTAGTGTATAATGCAGTGTATAATGTGTGTAGTGTGTGTTATGTAGTGTATAATGTGTGTAGTGTATAGTGTGTGTTATGTAGTGTATAATGTGTGTAGTGTATAGTGTGTGTTATGTAGTGTATAATGTGTGTAGTGTATAGTGTGTGTTATGTAGTGTATAATGTGTGTAGTGTATAGTGTGTGTTATGTAGTGTATAATGTGTGTAGTGTGTGTTACACTATATTGCCAAAAGTATTCGCTCACCCATCCAAATAATTGAATTCAGGTGTTCCAATCACTTCCATGGCCACAGGTGTATAAAATGAAGCACCTAGGCATGCAGACTGCTTCTACAAACATTTGTGAAAGAATGGGCCGCTCTCAGGAGCTCAGTGAATTCCAGCGTGGTACTGTGATAGGATGCCACCTGTGCAACAAGTCCAGTCGTGAAATTTCCTCGCTACTAAATATTCCACAGTCAACTGTCAGTGGTATTATAACAAAGTGGAAGCGATTGGGAATGACAGCAACTCAGCCACAAAGTGGTAGGCCATGTAAAATGACAGAGTGGGGTCAGCGGATGCTGAGGCGCATAGTGCGCAGAGGTCGCCAACTTTCTGCAGAGTCAATCGCTACAGACCTCCAAAGTTCATGTGGCCTTCAGATTAGCTCAAGAACAGTGCGTAGAGAGCTTCATGGAATGGGTTTCCATGGTCGAGCAGCTGCATCCAAGCCATACATCACCAAGTGCAATGCAAAGCTTCGGATGCAGTGGTGTAAAGCACGCCGCCACTGGACTCTAGAGCAGTGGAGACGCGTTCTCTGGAGTGACGAATCACGCTTCTCCATCTGGCAATCTGATGGACGAGTCTGGGTTTGGCGGTTGCCAGGAGAACGGTACTTGTCTGACTGCATTGTGCCAACTGTGAAGTTTGGTGGAGGGGGGATTATGGTGTGTGGTTGTTTTTCAGGAGCTGGGCTTGGCCCCTTAGTTCCAGTGAAAGGAACTCTGAATGCTTCAGCATACCAAGAGATTTTGGACAATTCCATGCTCCCAACTTTGTGGGAACAGTTTGGGGATGGCCCCTTCCTGTTCCAACATGACTGCGCACCAGTGCACAAAGCAAGGTCCATAAAGACATGGATGAGCGAGTTTGGTGTGGAAGAACTTGACTGGCCTGCACAGAGTCCTGACCTCAACCCGATAGAGCACCTTTGGGATGAATTAGAGCGAAGACTGCGAGCCAGGCCTTCTCGTCCAACATCAGTGTCTGACCTCACAAATGCGCTTCTGGAAGAATGGTCAAAAATTCCCATAAACACACTCCTAAACCTTGTGGAAAGCCTTCCCAGAAGAGTTGAAGCTGTTATAGCTGCAAAGGGTGGGCCGCCGTCATATTAAACCCTATGGATTAAGAATGGGATGTCACTTAAGTTCATATGCGTCTAAAGGCAGATGAGCGAATACTTTTGGCAATATAGTGTATGTAGTGTATAATGTGTGTAGTCTATAGTGTGTGTTATGTAGTGTGTAGTGTTTAATGTGTGTAGTGTAAAGTGTGTGTTATGTAGTGTGTAGTGTTTAATGTGTGTAGTGTATAGTGTGTGTAGTGTGTGTTATGTAGTGTATAATGTGTGTAGTGTATAGTGTGTAGTGTATAGTGTGTGTTATGTAGTGTATAATGTGTGTAGTGTATAGTGTGTGTTATGTAGTGTATAATGTGTGTAGTGTGTGTTATGTAGTGTATAATGTGTGTAGTGTATAGTGTGTGTTATGTAGTGTATAATGCGTGTAGTGTATAGTGTGTGTTATGTAGTGTATAATGTGTGTAGTGTATAGTGTGTGTTATGTAGTGTATAATGCGTGTAGTGTATAGTGTGTGTTATGTAGTGTATAATGTGTGTAGTGTATAGTGTGTGTTATGTAGTGTATAATGCGTGTAGTGTATAGTGTGTGTAGTGTGTGTTATGTAGTGTATAATGTGTGTAGTGTATAGTGTGTGTTATGTAGTGTATAATGTGTGTTATGTAGTGTATAATGCGTGTAGTGTATAGTGTGTGTTATGTAGTGTATAATGTGTGTAGTGTGTGTTATGTAGTGTATAATGTGTGTAGTGTATAGTGTATAATGCGTGTAGTGTGTAGTGTGTGTTATGTAGTGTATAATGCGTGTAGTGTATAGTGTGTGTTATGTAGTGTATAATGCGTGTAGTGTATAGTGTGTGTTATGTAGTGTATAATGCGTGTAGTGTATAGTGTGTGTTATGTAGTGTATAATGCGTGTAGTGTATAGTGTGTGTTATGTAGTGTATAATGCGTGTAGTGTATAGTGTGTGTAGTGTGTGTTATGTAGTGTATAATGTGTGTAGTGTGTGTTATGTAGTGTATAATGTGTGTAGTGTATAGTGTGTGTTATGTAGTGTATAATGTGTGTAGTGTGTAGTGTGTGTTATGTAGTGTATAATGTGTGTAGTGTGTGTTATGTAGTGTATAATGTGTGTAGTGTATAGTGTGTGTTATGTAGTGTGTAGTGTTTAATGTAAGTAGTGTAAAGTGTGTGTTATGTCGTGTGTAATGTGTGTAATACATAGTGTGTGTTGTGTAGTGTGTAGTGTTTAATGTGTGTAGTGTAAAGTGTGTGTTATGTAGTGTGTAGTGTATAATGTGTGTAGTGTATAGTGTGTGTTATATCGTGTGTAATGTGTGTAGTGTATAGTGTGTGTAGTGTATAGTGTGTGTTATGTAGTGTATAATGTGTGTAGTGTGTGTTATGTAGTGTTTAATGTGTGTAGTGTAAAGTGTGTGTTATGTCGTGTGTAATGTGTGTAGTGTGTGTTATGTAGTGTATAAAGTGTGTAGTGTATATTGTGTGTTATGTAGTGTATAATGTGTGTAGTGTATAATGTGTGTAATGTAGTGTATAATGTGTGTAGTGTATAATGTGTGTTATGTAGTGTATAAAGTGTGTAGTGTATAGTGTGTGTTATGTAGTGTATAATGTGTGTAGTGTGTAGTGTGTGTTATGTAGTGTATAATGTGTGTTGTGTAGTGTATAATGTGTGTTATGTAGTGTATAATGTGTGTAGTGTATAGTGTGTGTTATGTAGTGTATAGTGTGTATTATGTAGTGTATAGTGTGTATTATGTAGTGTATAGTGTGTGTTATGTCGTGTATAGTGTGTTATGTAGTGTATAGTGTGTGTTATGTAGTGTATAGTGTGTATTATGTAGTGTATAGTGTGTGTTATGTCGTGTATAGTGTGTTATGTAGTGTATAGTGTGTGTTATGTAGTGTATAGTGTGTATTATGTAGTGTATAGTGTGTTATGTCGTGTATAGTGTGTATTATGTAGTGTATAGTGTGTTATGTCGTGTATAGTGTGTTATGTAGTGTATAGTGTGTTATGTCGTGTATAGTGTGTTATGTCATGTGTAGTATGTTGTGTGTAGTATATAGTGTGTGTTATGTAGTGTATAATGTGTGTAGTGTATAGTGTGTGTTATGTAGTGTATAGTGTGTATTATGTAGTGTATAGTGTGTATTATGTAGTGTATAGTGTGTGTTACGTCGTGTATAGTGTGTGTTATGTCGTGTATAGTGTGTATTATGTAGTGTATAGTGTGTATTATGTAGTGTATAGTGTGTTATGTAGTGTATAGTGTGTTATGTCGTGTATAGTGTGTATTATGTAGTGTATAGTGTGTATTATGTAGTGTATAGTGTGTAATGTAGTGTATAATGTGTGTTGTGTAGTGTATAATGTGTGTAGTGTATAATGTGTGTTATGTAGTGTATAAAGTGTGTAGTGTATAGTGTGTGTTATGTAGTGTATAATGTGTGTAGTGTGTAGTGTGTGTTATGTAGTGTATAATGTGTGTTGTGTAGTGTATAATGTGTGTAGTGTATAGTGTGTGTTATGTAGTGTATAGTGTGTATTATGTAGTGTATAGTGTGTATTATGTAGTGTATAGTGTGTGTTATGTCGTGTATAGTGTGTTATGTAGTGTATAGTGTGTGTTATGTAGTGTATAGTGTGTATTATGTAGTATATAGTGTGTGTTATGTCGTGTATAGTGTGTTATGTAGTGTATAGTGTGTGTTATGTAGTGTATAATGTGTGTAGTGTGTGTTATGTAGTGTATAATGTGTGTTGTGTAGTGTATAATGTGTGTTATGTAGTGTATAATGCGTGTAGTGTATAATGTGTGTAGTGTGTGTTATGTAGTGTATAATGTGTGTAGTGTATAGTGTGTGTTATGTAGTGTATAATGTGTGTAGTGTATAGTGTGTGTTATGTAGTGTATAGTGTGTATTATGTAGTGTATAGTGTGTATTATGTAGTGTATAGTGTGTGTTATGTAGTGTATAGTGTGTATTATGTAGTGTATAGTGTGTGTTATGTCATGTGTAGTGTGTTATGTAGTGTATAGTGTGTGTTATGTAGTGTATAGTGTGTGTTATGTCATGTGTAGTGTGTTATGTAGTGTATAGTGTGTATTATGTAGTGTATAGTGTGTGTTATGTAGTGTATAGTGTGTGTTATGTCATGTGTAGTGTGTTATGTAGTGTATAGTGTGTATTATGTAGTGTATAGTGTGTATTATGTAGTGTATAGTGTGTGTTATGTAGTGTATAGTGTGTGTTATGTAGTGTATAGTGTGTGTTATGTAGTGTATAGTGTGTATTATGTAGTGTATAGTGTGTTATGTCGTGTATAGTGTGTATTATGTAGTGTATAGTGTGTTATGTAGTGTATAGTGTGTTATGTCGTGTATAGTGTGTATTATGTAGTGTATAGTGTGTATTATGTAGTGTATAGTGTGTATTATGTAGTGTATAGTGTGTAATGTAGTGTATAATGTGTGTTGTGTAGTGTATAATGTGTGTAGTGTATAATGTGTGTTATGTAGTGTATAAAGTGTGTAGTGTATAGTGTGTGTTATGTAGTGTATAATGTGTGTAGTGTGTGTTATGTAGTGTATAATGTGTGTTGTGTAGTGTATAATGTGTGTTATGTAGTGTATAATGTGTGTAGTGTATAGTGTGTATTATGTAGTGTATAGTGTGTATTATGTAGTGTATAGTGTGTGTTATGTCGTGTATAGTGTGTTATGTAGTGTATAGTGTGTGTTATGTAGTGTATAGTGTGTATTATGTAGTGTATAGTGTGTGTTATGTCGTGTATAGTGTGTTATGTAGTGTATAGTGTGTGTTATGTAGTGTATAATGTGTGTAGTGTGTAGTGTGTGTTATGTAGTGTATAATGTGTGTTGTGTAGTGTATAATGTGTGTTATGTAGTGTATAATGCGTGTAGTGTATAATGTGTGTAGTGTGTGTTATGTAGTGTATAATGTGTGTAGTGTATAGTGTGTGTTATGTAGTGTATAATGTGTGTAGTGTGTAGTGTGTGTTATGTAGTGTATAATGTGTGTTGTGTAGTGTATAATGTGTGTTATGTAGTGTATAATGTGTGTAGTGTATAGTGTGTGTTATGTAGTGTATAATGTGTGTAGTGTATAGTGTGTATTATGTAGTGTATAGTGTGTATTATGTAGTGTATAGTGTGTGTTATGTAGTGTATAGTGTGTATTATGTAGTGTATAGTGTGTGTTATGTCATGTGTAGTGTGTTATGTAGTGTATAGTGTGTGTTATGTAGTGTATAGTGTGTGTTATGTCATGTGTAGTGTGTTATGTAGTGTATAGTGTGTATTATGTAGTGTATAGTGTGTGTTATGTAGTGTATAGTGTGTATTATGTAGTGTATAGTGTGTGTTATGTAGTGTATAGTGTGTGTTATGTAGTGTATAGTGTGTTATGTCGTGTATAGTGTGTATTATGTAGTGTATAGTGTGTTATGTCGTGTATAGTGTGTTATGTAGTGTATAGTGTGTTATGTCGTGTATAGTGTGTTATGTCATGTGTAGTATGTTGTGTGTAGTATATAGTGTGTGTTATGTAGTGTATAATGTGTGTAGTGTATAGTGTGTGTTATGTAGTGTATAGTGTGTATTATGTAGTGTATAGTGTGTATTATGTAGTGTATAGTGTGTATTGTGTAGTGTATAGTGTGTATTATGTAGTGTATAGTGTGTGTTGTGTAGTGTATAATGTGTGTAGTGTATAATGTGTGTTATGTAGTGTATAAAGTGTGTAGTGTATAGTGTGTGTTATGTAGTGTATAATGTGTGTAGTGTGTAGTGTGTGTTATGTAGTGTATAATGTGTGTTGTGTAGTGTATAATGTGTGTTATGTAGTGTATAATGTGTGTAGTGTATAGTGTGTGTTATGTAGTGTATAGTGTGTATTATGTAGTGTATAGTGTGTATTATGTAGTGTATAGTGTGTGTTATGTCGTGTATAGTGTGTGTTATGTAGTGTATAGTGTGTATTATGTAGTGTATAGTGTGTATTATGTAGTGTATAGTGTGTGTTATGTCGTGTATAGTGTGTTATGTAGTGTATAGTGTGTGTTATGTAGTGTATAATGTGTGTAGTGTGTAGTGTGTGTTATGTAGTGTATAATGTGTGTTGTGTAGTGTATAATGTGTGTTATGTAGTGTATAATGTGTGTAGTGTATAGTGTGTGTTATGTAGTGTATAGTGTGTATTATGTAGTGTATAGTGTGTGTTATGTCATGTGTAGTGTGTTATGTAGTGTATAGTGTGTGTTATGTAGTGTATAGTGTGTGTTATGTCATGTGTAGTGTGTTATGTAGTGTATAGTGTGTATTATGTAGTGTATAGTGTGTGTTATGTAGTGTATAGTGTGTATTATGTAGTGTATAGTGTGTATTATGTAGTGTATAGTGTGTGTTATGTAGTGTATAGTGTGTATTATGTAGTGTATAGTGTGTATTATGTAGTGTATAGTGTGTTATGTCGTGTATAGTGTGTATTATGTAGTGTATAGTGTGTTATGTCGTGTATAGTGTGTTATGTCGTGTATAGTGTGTTATGTCATGTGTAGTATGTTGTGTGTAGTATATAGTGTGTGTTATGTAGTGTATAATGTGTGTAGTGTATAGTGTGTGTTATGTAGTGTATAGTGTGTATTATGTAGTGTATAGTGTGTATTATGTAGTGTATAGTGTGTATTATGTAGTGTATAGTGTGTGTTACGTCGTGTATAGTGTGTGTTATGTCGTGTATAGTGTGTATTATGTAGTGTATAGTGTGTATTATGTAGTGTATAGTGTGTATTATGTAGTGTATAGTGTGTATTATGTAGTGTATAGTGTGTGTTATGTAGTGTATAGTGTGTATTATGTAGTGTATAGTGTGTATTATGTAGTGTATAGTGTGTTATGTCGTGTATAGTGTGTATTATGTAGTGTATAGTGTGTTATGTCGTGTATAGTGTGTTATGTAGTGTATAGTGTGTTATGTCGTGTATAGTGTGTTATGTCATGTGTAGTGTGTTATGTAGTGTATAGTGTGTATTATGTAGTGTATAGTGTGTGTTATGTAGTGTATAGTGTGTGTTATGTCATGTGTAGTGTGTTATGTAGTGTATAGTGTGTATTATGTAGTGTATAGTGTGTATTATGTAGTGTATACTGTGTGTTATGTAGTGTATAGTGTGTGTTATGTAGTGTATAGTGTGTGTTATGTCATGTGTAGTGTGTTATGTAGTGTATAGTGTGTATTATGTAGTGTATAGTGTGTATTATGTAGTGTATAGTGTGTTATGTAGTGTATAGTGTGTTATGTCGTGTATAGTGTGTATTATGTAGTGTATAGTGTGTGTTATGTAGTGTATAGTGTGTATTATGTAGTGTATAGTGTGTTATGTCGTGTATAGTGTGTATTATGTAGTGTATAGTGTGTTATGTCGTGTATAGTGTGTTATGTAGTGTATAGTGTGTTATGTCGTGTATAGTGTGTTATGTCATGTGTAGTATGTTGTGTGTAGTATATAGTGTGTGTTATGTAGTGTATAATGTGTGTAGTGTATAGTGTGTATTATGTAGTGTATAGTGTGTATTATGTAGTGTATAGTGTGTATTATGTAGTGTATAGTGTGTATTATGTAGTGTATAGTGTGTTATGTAGTGTATAGTGTGTTATGTCGTGTATAGTGTGTATTATGTAGTGTATAGTGTGTATTATGTAGTGTATAGTGTGTATTATGTAGTGTATAGTGTGTTATGTAGTGTATAGTGTGTTATGTCGTGTATAGTGTGTTATGTAGTGTATAGTGTGTGTTATGTAGTGTATAGTGTGTTATGTAGTGTATAGTGTGTGTTATGTAGTGTATAGTGTGTGTTATGTCATGTGTAGTGTGTTATGTCATGTGTAGTATGTTGTGTGTAGTATATAGTGTGTGTTATGTAGTGTATAGTGTGTATTATGTAGTGTATAGTGTGTGTTATGTAGTGTATAGTGTGTTATGTCGTGTATAGTGTGTATTATGTAGTGTATAGTGTGTTATGTCATGTGTAGTGTGTTATGTCATGTGTAGTATGTTGTGTGTAGTATATAGTGTGTGTTATGTAGTGTATAGTGTGTGTTATGTAGTGTATAGTGTGTTATGTAGTGTATAGTGTGTGTTATGTAGTGTATAGTGTGTGTTATGTAGTGTATAGTGTGTTATGTAGTGTATAGTGTGTGTTATGTAGTGTATAGTGTGTGTTATGTCATGTGTAGTGTGTTATGTCATGTGTAGTATGTTGTGTGTAGTATATAGTGTGTGTTATGTAGTGTATAGTGTGTATTATGTAGTGTAGTGTATTATGTAGTGTATAGTGTGTGTTATGTCGTGTATAGTGTGTTATGTAGTGTATAGTGTGTGTTATGTCGTGTATAGTGTGTATTATGTAGTGTATAGTGTGTTATGTAGTGTATAGTGTGTTATGTCATGTGTAGTGTGTTATGTCATGTGTAGTATGTTGTGTGTAGTATATAGTGTGTGTTATGTCGTGTATAGTGTGTATTATGTAGTGTATAGTGTGTGTTATGTAGTGTATAGTGTGTGTTATGTAGTGTATAGTGTGTATTGTGTAGTGTATAGTGTGTGTTATGTCGTGTATAGTGTGTTATGTAGTGTATAGTGTGTATTATGTAGTGTATAGTGTGTATTATGTAGTGTATAGTGTGTGTTACGTAGTGTATAGTGTGTGTTACGTAGTGTATAGTGTGTTATGTAGTGTATAGTGTGTGTTATGTAGTGTATAGTGTGTGTTATGTCGTGTATAGTGTGTGTTATGTCGTGTATAGTGTGTATTATGTAGTGTATAGTGTGTTATGTCATGTGTAGTGTGTTATGTCATGTGTAGTATGTTGTGTGTAGTATATAGTGTGTTATGCAATGTATAGTGTGTGTTATGTAGTGTATAGTGTGTTATGTTGTGTGTAGTGTATAGTGTGTTATGTTGTGTATAGTGTGTTATGTTGTGTGTAGTGTATAGTGTGTTATGTTGTGTGTAGTGTATAGTGTGTTATGTTGTGTATAGTGTGTTATGTTGTGTGTAGTGTATAGTGTGTTATGTTGTGTGTAGTGTATAGTGTGTTATGTAGTGTATAGTGTGTTATGTTGTGTATAGTGTGTTATGTTGTGTGTAGTGTATAGTGTGTTATGTAGTGTATAGTGTGTTATGTTGTGTATAGTGTGTTATGTTGTGTGTAGTGTATAGTGTGTTATGTTGTGTGCAGTGTCTCACAGCAGTTTAGCTCGTCACTTTTGTCCAGGCAGTCATGATCTCCATCACAGAGCCAGTCTCTGGGAACACAGCGTCCTCCTCCACAGTGATGCTCTTTCACAGGGTCACACACTACAGAAAATAAAGGGAACACTTATTTCCACTTCAATAAACATCAAAGAACTGTTGAATGTCACAGTATGTCAACGACAACACATTATTCTGCAGGTAAATTTAAAAAAAAATCATTACAATTCACATTAATCAAATGTTTAAATTGTATCTATATGAGGTACTGAAGTAACAAAACACATAAGCAGAGTTTGTCTCTACATCATTGCTATTAGAAATATTTGAGTACATTGAGGCCTGACTGTATCTTCAGACTTGAGTCAAATCTTTATCACTCAAATGATGTGAGCAGGACAAATGATGGTTGTAGATCAGCTCTTTGAGGGTTTGAGTCGAGAGCTTTGGGTAATCAGCGCTTATGTATCAACTAAACTAGCACAACGCTACAACACCTTCTGTGTGTACATGGTCACCTCATGATGGGGAGATCAACATGCAAACTCTTTAAGACATTACTCCTCTGGCCTCCATCATCTCGTCCTACAATCACTCCGACTACTGAAGATGTTTTCACTGTTAAGATAACACTCCTTCACAGCCAACCAGCACTTACATGCAATCCTCCTCTCCAGACGTCTCTGCAAAAGTCCTACCAACAGTCCTGAGAGCCTGTGCCCTCCCATCTTCTAGAAGCCATCTCTACTCCCACCGTTCTTCACTGACATCTATCCCACCACATTCAAGCAGGCTCAGGTGACACCACCGCTTAAAATAACAACACTTAACCCTACACTACAGTTAAATGACAGAGCTCTCTCTGCCCACCACTTACTGGAAGTTTACTGGAGTTACTCTGTAGATACTACTGAGGTGGATTAACATTCACAAGTATGAATCCTTGCAATTATTATATATATATATATATTTTAAATAACTATGCAGTGTAAATGTCTCCATTGAGAGAATGCTCATGGTTCAATGTTGACATTGTGACAAATGTTCATCCATTCAGATTCTTTTTCAGTGAAGTATAACTTTTCATTCAGTTTTCACAGTATTTCTAAATAAAAAATGTTTACGTGATATGAAGAAAATGCTGTTGAAAGTTTTGTTTCAAAAGGGGGCGTGACCAAATACATTTGAGAACCACTGGTCTAGCTCCAGATCATCTGTTCTCATTCTGTGTGTCTGCATATAGAACAAACACTGGACCTGCACTCACGTCTACTGTACATCACTGTTCTGGTGTGTACTCGTCCAGCCAAGTTACTGCAGCACTGTTTTTATTTTTTTGGATTTTTTTTTTGGAATTCTCAATGTGTTCTAAGTCCTCGTGGTGGTGTAGTGATGTCATTCAGCCTCAATCCGGGTAGCGGAGGATGAATCTCAGTTGCCTCCGCGTCTGAGACCGTCAATCCGCGCATCTTATCACGTGACTTGTTGAACGCGTTACCACGGAGACATAGCGCGTGGAGACTTTACACTATTCTCCGCGGCATCCACACACAACTCACCACATGCCCCACCGAGAGCGAGAACCACATTATAGCGACCACGAGGAGGTTACCCCATGTGACTCTACCCTCCCTAGCAACCAGGCCAATTTGGTTGCTTAGGAGACCTGACTGGAGTCACTCAGCTCACCCTGGATTCAAACTCACGACTCCAGGGGTGGTAGTCAGCATCTTTACTTTCTGAGCTACCCAGACCCCCTACTGCAGCACTTCTAATGCTCGTCATTTTAGGATGAAGAAATTTCAAAATCATCACCAAAAACAGTCATGAAAATAGTTTTCATTAACCACTGTACATTTGATTGTGTGCATAATATTCCAGATGTTGTAATGATTAATGAAAACAACAAAAGTTGGCTGTTGTTTTAAAATGTTCATGAAGGATTGTTTTATTACAGAGCTGGGTTATTGCAATAAATAATGCATCATCTGTTGCTTTATTTGTTGATTGTTTTGCACATGAACACAATCAATGTATACAAGGTCCTTCACATTGCTACACTTGGACAGAGACGGGCTAAATAACTGGCATACTTGTGCTCTGTGTCAGCAGTTTATCCATATGAAGAAGCTGCATCTATGTACAGTAAACTCTTGTGTGTACTGTTATTTTTACTCCATGTCTGTAGATATGGACACTTGCTGTCAGGGCTTGAGTTGAGGGGGATACGAGAGGATGCCATTCCCCTTGTTAAAAGACACATCAAAAAACATCCCCCTTGTAAAACCACCATCCCCTCTTACCATCCCCTTTAGAAAAAATTTTGGCAGCCGCTGAAGCAAAATTTATGATGCTCACCTTGCTTTTGCCACTTTACAAATGCTAAATAAATATACTTCTCATGTTGTACGCAGATGTGATTGAAGACTGGTTTCGACTGCGTGTCGTGCGATCCACTAAGAATATCTCGCCCAAGTGATGCGCTCTTTTCTATCCTACTATTGTATTTCAGGAGCACGCATGTCCGCGCCTCAACCAGGCTTCCCTCGATATGTGAGCTCTGGTAACAGGAGAGTGCAGAATGGATCACACGTGTGATTAAATTGGGCTACCCTTTATATCCTGATTTGAATTCTACATTTTTCGATTATAAAGATCTATGGAGCAATTCAACCATTTGAAATGGCTACAGCACTGACATTCTGAACAGCACTGACGAGGGAAAGAGAAAACACCTGCAACAGCATCAGCCTGGTTTGAATTCAGATATTCCTAAAATCAAAATGATTCCTAAATAATGAAAAATTGTTTCTCAATGCTAAAAACACGTTCTCGTTCTTGTGAAAATCAGTCTTGCCTAACTACATTGAAAGAGCGAACTCAGAAGACATGAGGACGTAAACTGCATCTATGCGAGTTTTGAGATGTGCTGTGATATATAGATTCAACAAACTCTTAATTATTTTGGAGGTGGGCGATGACGTCAAACAAGTCCACAAGAACATAAGAACACAAAAAGAACGGACATTTAGAAACAGCCAATATCATGTTATGGAGTAGGAAACAAACATTTACTATATGTTTACACAGTCCCAAATCAGTAGAGGTTTACTCATAAATATTATATTTAGGCCTATAGAAATAAGGTGTTTAGTTAGTTTGATTTCCCACAGCACCCTGAAGTACAAAAAAACTGTTGAATTCAGAAGTTTCTAGATGCTCAGATGATCAAAAACAAATATAATTAATTACGAACCTGAAATGCAACTACTGTACATTTCTTAAATATTAATTTCAATTATGTAAAAAAAAAGAAAAAAAAAACCCTGTATCGTGATGAATGTGTATGTCAGCCACCACCGAAGACCATTTTTGTCCCAGGAAAAACCCCGAACTGTGTCATGAATTACTTTGAACTAAACATGCAAATAAAACATTTTAATTCTCTACTAATAAAGGGATTAGTCGTGTGGCGCCATGCGAGTGTCTGACGTGTGAACGGCGAGCTCTGTGCACTTTGCTAGTTTTTAATTCTTTTTGTGTCATAAACTGGTGAGATTCAATACACCCTGAGTCTTAACTGTTCTAAGAAGTCAACATGTCAAAGAATTTAAAATCCTTGGGCTCTGGAGATATTAAAAGACACTTACGTGCTCAAGCTGACACCCCTGACAGGGCCGCAGACCAGGGACTCAAGTTTGGATGGTGCAGCGTGTGAAATTCAACGTCAACTGTCCAGCATGTCGGTGAGGCTGACTTGGAGGATCTTGCTGTAAAGCGTCGATCGAACACTTCCATGGAGGCGGAACGATTATCTGGAGTCATCGGAGAGGGAGTTAGCTGCTAACCCGCTAGCGACCAAGGCAGATTTGGAATGCGTTTGGGAAAAGTTGGAAGACCTTGAGAATCGTAATCGGCGAAACAACGTCCGCATTCATGGAATTCATGAGGAAGGCCGAGATATGGCTAAATTCCTAGACGAGCTCTTCCCGAGTCTGCTCGACATAACAGGCCAAAAGCTGGAAATCAAACGAGCTCACAGAGTCCCGGCTTGGAGATCCGCTGAAGGAGACAGGCCCCGATCAATTCTGGCCAAATTTCTGAGATCATCTGATAAAGATCTTGTGTTACGTGAGGTGAGGAGTAAAGGAAGGCTTTCTTGGAAGAATCACAGCATTTTCTTGTTCCCAGACTTTGTGAATTCGACAAGAGAGAAACGTGATCGATTCAAGGAATGCAAGAAACTCTTACATCAACGGAAGATCGCTTTTGCACTGATGTTCCCGGCCAAACTGAGAATAGATACTAAGGATGGCCACAAAATATTTACATGCCCACAGCAAGCATTGTCCTTCATAAAAACATTGGGGTGAGTAAACCATTGGATGATTTTCATGTTGCCCCCAAGTGAGCTCGACTCACTGTACATACACTTCACTGTCTGAGGAAGCTGGGCACCTTTCTTGTTTCTTTGTGTGCTGGTTCTGCCTAGAGGCTGGAGTTTGTTTTGTGGAATAACACTCCTTCGGGACAGTCGTGGATGAATCTGCTTGTTCTTTGTGCTTATGCCTCCTATTGGCTGGAGTTTGTTTTATGGAGGATTTTTTGCAGGATATTGGAAGGATTAGGTCATCTGCTGCACTCATAATCAGCCGGCTCACTGAACATTTGTTTGACTGTCCAAGGAAGCTGAATGGCTTTTTTTTTTTTTTTTGTACTGGTTCCACTAGTGTCTGGAGTTTGTTTTGAGGACGAACACACCTTCGAGACAGTTTTGTTAATGAATCTACACGTTCTTTGTGTTTATTCCATCTATTGGCTGGAGTTTTTTTAATAGATTATTTTCTGTTATGTAATTCTGTCTCACAAAATTTGTACAGAAGCACCGGACTTGAGCAATCCGACAGCAAAGTTGTCGCGGGGGCTCTCGTAGGCGTACATAGACTGTTTGAGTTTAGAGGGATGGACGCCGGTTGGCGCTGTTGTGCGCGGGGTTAATGCGCATGTTTTTATTTTTTCTGTTTGTGGGGTGGACATGTTTTCTTTAGTGCTGGCTCAAGTAAGAGCAGGGAAGTCATTACATCGATAAGCAAACATCTACAATTCAAATGTCTCAAACAGATTAAAGATAAATTAGGAAGAGTCATTATTGTTTTGGCAGAAATTCAGGGGCAAAGGTTGATTTTGGCTAATATTTACGCACCTAACGCTGATGATCTGGGCTTTTTTATAGATCTTGAAGGGATGTTGCAAACCGCTGGCACCCCTCATGATATAATATTGGGAGGAGACTTTAATCTTTTGATGGATTCAGTCCTTGATCATAGTGAAGCAAATGTGTGTAAACCCCCTAGAGCAACACTGATGCTTCACAGGATGTGTAAAAATCTTGGTCATACAGATATTTGGAGACTTTTGAACCCATCTGGTAGGGACTATACATTTTTTTTAATCAGTCCATAAGATTTATTCTAGAATATATATATATATATATAAGTTTACATGTAAACATGTTTACAATGTTTACATGGAGACCAACTGGTCCTCAGTATCCTCTGTGGGCGTGGCTTGGGAGGCACTTAAGGCGGTTCTTAAGGGTCGGATCATACAGTATGCCTCATTCACCAAACAATCCAAAGAACGAGAACTCGTGGAGTTGGAAGGAAATATTAAAAGTGCAGAGGCAGAGCTGAAGCGCAGAATGTCGTCTGATGGCCTCAGAGAATTGACCCGATTGAAATACAGATATAATACTGTTTTGTCACAGAAAGTGGAGTTTTGGTTATTCAGGGCAAGACAGTCATACTTTGAGTCATGGGATAAAGCAGGAAAACTTTTGGCTAGATATATAAAGCAGAGAGAGTCTTTTTCTATCATTCCCTCAGTGAAATCTTCTGGTGGTGACATTTTTACCTCGGCTATTGATATTAATAATGCCTTTAAAGAATTCTACCTTGATCTTTATAGTTCCACGTCTTCATCCACTGATGAAGATATTAGAAACTTTCTGGAACCATTAGATCTCCCTAAACTGACAATTGAGCAAAAAAATTCTCTTGATTCTGAGATAACCTTGGAGGTGCTTGATGAGGTCATTAAGGCCTTGCCTACTGGCAAGGCTCCGGTGCCAGATGGTTTTGCCGCTGAATTTTTAAGATCTTATGCTACAGAACTGGCTCCACTTTTGCTAGAAGTTTATAAAGAATCATTAAAGAATGGAAAGCTTCCCCCAACCATGACACAAGCCCGGATCAGTCTGATTCATAAAAAAGACAAAGATCTAAGCGAGTGTAAAAGTTACCATCCAATTTCCCTGATTCAGCTAGACGTAAAAATATTGCCAAACATTTTAGCTAACCGATTAAGGTATGACATCTCTTATACATATAGATCAAATAAAGGGGTTTATTCGGGGCCGCAGCTCTTCTGATAACATTAGGCGTCTCATCAATATCATGTGGTCAGTGGCAAATGATCAATCTCCGGTCACTGCCATCTCACTTGACACCGAAAAGGTGTTTGACATGGTAGAATGGGATTGTCGTTTTAAGATTTTGGAAATATACGGGTTTGGGAATACTTTTATGGGTTGGATTAAGTTACTTTATAGACACCCGGTAGTGGCGGTTCAAACAAATGAATTAATTTCAGATTATTTAACTCTGGATAGGGGCACTCGGCAGGGTTGCCCTCTTTCCCCATTATTGTTCTGTCTTGCCCTGGAACCATTAGCAGCCGCGATAAGAAAGGAGGATGATTTTCCAGGGGTGATGGCGGGAGGTGTGGTGCATAAACTTTTGTTTATGCAGATGATATTTTATTATTCGTCATGACCATACTAGATCTATGCCTTGCCTCCACAGAATTATTAATTCCTTTTCTAAGTTCTCAGGATACAGAGTTAATTGGTCTAAATCTGAAGCTTTGGCTCTGACAGCATACTGTCCAGTAAAGGCCATCCAGCCGGGCTGGAAGCTTCTATCAAGAGATTATGGGAGAAAGATTTCAATTTGGTATTGGAGGGAGTGTGGGCTAGTATACTAAAAAACATCAAGTCTGCATCTAGAGATGCAAGGGTGCACCTTATGCAATTCAAGATTTTACATAGATTTTATTGGACCCCCACTAGATTGTATAGGCTTGGTCTTAAAGACACACCCACCTGCTGGCGATGCCAATCAGAGGATGGAGACACAACCCATGTCTTTTGGTGGTATACTGAGATCCAGAAATTCTGGTTGAAGGTCAGAATTTTGTGTAACGTGGTGGGCACTCAGGTTTCATTTTGCCCCAGACTCTGTGTTTTGGGCGATGGGGCGGTCATCGATGTGGGGAATAGTCACATAGAGAATTGGGTTCTGACCAGTGTGATGATCGCCAGGCAGGTTATTTTGAGGGGCTGGAGGTCAGCTGGTGCGCCCCCATTTCGGGAGTGGTGCACGGAGATGGGGAGGGTGGCAGCTTTTGAAGAGGTGTCATTTGGATGACTGGGTAACTTAGAATTGTTTGTTGGGAAATGGGGCAATTATTTGGAGTTTTTGGAGGGCTCTTGGGGTGGGGCGTGGAGAGAGTAGTGTAGTTTTGGTTGAGTGTGATTATTTTATATATATATATATTTGTTTGTGTGTGACCACGGGGATGTTTGTTGGGGAGCGGGGTTTAAATGTTGTTTGTGTATATATATATATATATATATATATATATATATATATATATGTTTTTGCTTTTCTTTATTATTGTAAGATTTAATAAAAAATGTTAATTACAAAAAACTCTCTACAAATAATAAATAACAGACTTTAAATAATGATTAGCAAATCAAGTGGATATTCTAAAGAGATGCACAGAAGATTTATACATGTTTGGACATGCCAGATATTATGAGAGGCAATCCCCCAATCAGATCTTTACACATGCACAGTTTGGAAATATACTGCCAGTGTGATGCTTTAGTTGCACAGGGAATCTGGGAACCATGAGCGCACGAGCTCTCTCTCCACTGCGAAAAGGCGCAGGTGTTCTGAAAACACTGGCAAAAGGATATGCTGGTGCGTAGCGATGGGTTGATGTGTTTTCCTCAGTGTTCATGTGAAACTTACATCACTGAAGGTAATGAAAGTTTTCAACAGTTTTGCACACCTTCAAAAAATGGCCAAGAAAACAGTTCAAGGAAATCTTTTGACTTTCTTTAAAAAGAAGAGAACAGAAGGTAAGATGCTGTAATGACTAGTGCACAGTAACAACATGTACGTGTTTTTAACTAAAACATTTTCAAGTTTTCGTCCTGAAAACGCATTTGTGTGTAGAACTACTCTCTTAAACCAGTGGTTCTCAACTGGTTTTGCTTCGTCGCATTTCCTTTTATCTTGCGTAGTTTTTTCATGATTTTCAACTATAAGGGCATGCATCAAATGACATTATTTTTGATATTGATGTCAACAACAAAAGTGAAAGGAAGTTCTCTCCCCCCTTTTAACAATTGAAGAGCATATTTACTTATATGAGCCCATTATTATCCCGTTTGTTTCCTAATTTCAAACATAATTCAAACAGAACATACATATTACACAGGAGGAAAGGCTCCTCATTACCATGGTTAGGTCAGTGTAGCTAATCTTAAATAATAGTAAATATAATAAATAGTTAATAATAATAATAACAATATTAATTAATAATAATAATAATAATAATTATAATAATTATTATTATATATTATTAAATAATTAATAATAATAAATAGTATTTATGAAAAAATAAATACTAGCTGGAACACATCTTGAAACTTTAACTACAGCTGCCACTGTTGATATCAAATGAGGTCTAACTGATTCTACCTTCAGATTATTTCATATGAAACTATACCATTGTCGAAATATAACCATTACTTTTACTCATGTAAAATTGTGAACAATTATGTAATGGTGATGATGTGTAATTATTTTATTTTTTGGCGTATAGCACAGTCACTCTTTTCCTCCTCAGTGCTGTTTGGCATGTCAGGACTGCCTACTGTTTGAGAGGTTCGACTTCCTCCGTAACACTTTAAACTAGAAAAGTCTCACTAGAATTGAATTGGGTCACATCAGTTTTGAGGTCAGCATGCCACAATATCGAGGGAAGCCCGGTTGTTGCACGTGTGCATCAGAGAGCAGAACAGATCATTAGCGTGTGCTGGTAGGCCAACCGTTACACTCGCATGAATGCTTAATCGCATCGCGAAAATATCGCAGTGCAGATGAGAAGCCTTTAGCTGAATGCAAGATTACCATTAAATCCGAATAGACCTGCGACCCACCAGTTGAGAAACCACTGCTGTAGCATCCTTCATAGAAACAGCCCAAACTTCCATTACTAGTTTGGTTATTAGAGCAGAAAAGATGTGTGTGTGTGTGTGTGTGTGTGTGTGTGTGTGTGTGTGTGTGTGTGTGTGACTGAGTGTGTGATTGAGAGAGAAAACCTTTCATGATCTTAACATGGATTGTTTTCACAAAATTGATCATAAAATACAATAACAGTGCATATTGTGGCCATGTATAGATGAAGAAATGCAAACATTACAAATTACAGTCTACTGCATTCAACACATAAACTTTCAATCATCAAGTAGTTATAAAAGCTTCTTTTATGGATTGCATGTGGATTTTATTCATAGAATGAGGCAGAAAGCAGATTATTTATAACCAAATGACAGCTGCAGTGACAGCTTTGTCTGTTCTCTAATAAACATAAAAATACAAGAGACCGCTTGGATAATAAACACAAACCATATATTGCCATAATCATTTATTTATTCATTAGCTAGATGTTCCAACAGTCAAAACAATATTCTAATGCTTTATGCGTCAGTTTTATGGATAATATGGCATGGTAGTCCCTGTCATGAGGCCTGTGGGGTAGGCATGATGTATGACAATTCTTACTGAAGAAATTATAAGTAAACAAATGACAATCCAGCAATATTTCTCTACACGCGCACACTTTTGGACTAAACGTTCTGTTGGATGTTGTTCACTGAAGCCTGCTGAAGACAAATCAACGGGAGTTGACACCATTAAATAGGTTTGTGTGTCTTTATAGGGTAAAGGTTAGTTACATACTGGTCTACATACTTTGTTACGTTTTCATTTTCATAACAGTTGTTTTGATATGCTGACACAAATTAAGAAATTACTCTCACTGTAACATTTATATATACAGTTGTGCTCAAAAGTTTGCATACCCTTGGAGAATTGGTAATATATGTAGCATTTTTAAAGAAAACATGAGTGAGCAGGCAAAACACATTTCTTTTATTTCTTATGGGATTCATATTCAACTGTAGGTTATAACAGAATGGCACAATCATAAAACAAAACATGGCAACAAAGAACAAAATGAAATGACCCCTGTTCAAAAGTCTGCATACCCTTAGTTCTTAATACTGTGTATTGCCCCCTTTAGCATCAATGACAGCGTGCAGTCTTTTGTAATAGTTGTCTATGAGGCCCCAAATTCTTGTAGGTGGTATAGCTGCCCATTCATCTTGGCAAAATGCCTCCAGGTCATGCAAAGTCTTTGGTCATCTTGCATGAACTGCACGTTTGAGATCTCCCCAGAGTGGCTCGATGATATTAAGGTCAGGAGACTGTGATGGCCACTCCAGAACCTTCACCTTTTTCTGCTGTAACCACTGGAGGGTCAGCTTGGCCTTGTGCTTAGGGTCATTGTCATGCTGGAAAGTCCAAGAGTGTCCCATGCGCAGCTTTCATGCAGAAGAATGCAAATTGTCTGCCAGTATTTTCTGATAACATGCTGCATTCATCTTGCCATCAATTTTCACAAGATTCCCCGTGCCTTTAGAGCTCACACCCCCCAAAACATCAGTGAGCCACCACCATGCTTCACAGTGGGGATGGTATTCTTTTCACTATAGGCCTTGTTGACCCCTCTCCAAACATAGCGCTTATGGTTGTGACTATAAAGCTCTATTTTGGTCTCGTCACTCCAAATTACAGTGTTCCAGAAGCTGTGAGGCGTGTCAAGGTGTTGTCAGGTATATTGTAACCGGGCTTTTTTGTGGCATTGGTGCAGTAAAGGCTTCTTTCTGGCAACTCAACCATGCAGCTCATTTTTGTTCAAGTATCGTCGTATTGTGCTCCTTGAAACAACCACACCGTCTTTTTCCAGAGCAGCCTGTATTTCTCCTGAGGTTACCTGTGGGTTTTTCTTTGTATCCTGAACAATTCTTCTGGCAGTTGTGGCTGAAATCTTTCATGGTCTACCTGACCTTGGCTTGGTATCAAGAGATCCCTGAATTTTCCACTTCTTAATAAGTGATTGAACAGTACTGACTGGCATTTTCAAGGCTTTGGATATCTTTTTATATCCTTTTCCATCTTTATAAAGTTCCATTACCTTGTTACGCAGGTCTTTTGACAGTTCTTTTCTGCTCCCCATGGCTCAGTATCTAGCCTGCTCAGTGCATCCACGTGAGAGCTAACAAACTCATTGACTATTTATACACAGACACTAATTGCAATTTAAAAAGCCACAGGTGTGGGAAATTAACCTTTAATTGCCATTTAAACCTGTGTGTGTCACCTTGTGTGTCTGCAACAAGGCCAAACATTCAAGGGTATGTAAACTTTTGATCAGGGCCATTTGGGTGATTTCTGTTATCATTATGATTTAAAAAGGAGCCAAACAACTATGTGATGATAAATGGCTTCATATGATCACTATCCTTAAATAAAAGACAGTTTTCATATTTCCAAAATCAATGCCAAAATTTCACAATTTCTGCCAGGGTATGCAAACTTCTGAGCACAACTGTATATGGTGGAGTGCACCAGCTGGTTGTCACGATTAAATAAGAAATGCATGGCAATAATAAGCATTAAATGAAAATGAAACCGATCATGAGGCCACCACCGATCTTTGCATGATTCCCACCCCCCCCAACAAAGAGATGTTTGACACCACCATCCCCCTTGATATCCTTTTACAAATCAACCATTGCTTGCTATCATATATTTGGATCTGGATGTTATAATATTTTGATGGATTCACTGTGAATGTAAATAAAGCACTTAAAATGTGAGAACTCACCACAGTTTTGCTCATCGCTGAGATCACCGCAGTCGTCGTATCCGTCACACACAAGATCAGAACTGACACAGCGACCGGTAGAACACACATACTGATCGTCTGCACAGGCTGAAGACAACAGAAAGACAATCACTATGAGCTCAGAACATGAGAAGGTCATGTTACTCCAGTGGAGGGAAACGGTCGTGTGAGACGTGGTCTAGTGCAGTGTTTCTCAATCCTGCTACTGGAGGAGGGTTAGTCTTGTCTCCCTTCAGGTCCTGTAACCTTGTGGAGTACAGTAAGATTGAAACAATGGCCTAGTGGGTTACAACATTTATTATTAAAAGTTAACTAGATTACAAACTATTTTTAACCTCCTGAGACCCGAGTGCTGTGTGCATTTTCCATTTCCCTTTTTGATTTGTAACTAGTAGCCCTAAATAAACTTGTAAAAAAAAAAAGGTTTTTGGAGAGCAAATAGTTTTCCTAAAAATTTATGTCCTATATTGAAAGTTATAGGATGCACCCTTGCTCCCTAATTAGTGTTTAACCTCCAGTGTGCTGTCTGTTTGCACTGGTCTCAGAACAGTTTGAAATGCACCTTATTTTCATCCTAACTCCATATAAAGCCTCTGAAAGCAACATTTTCCAGCTTGTGGATGAACCCATTGATTCTCAATGTGATAATGCACAGTAAATATAGGATTTCTTAGGTAATTAAGGCTTATTAACCTTCAGGGAGGTCATCATGTTTTACAGTGTGCTGTTTCGTGATAAATCACTGAATTTTTAAAAATGGCATATTGGATGAAACTAGAGACTCAAATCTTTTGAATCATACAGGTTTCAACATAAAAACTTAATGAGATTTCTTACCAGATGTAGATTTTTTTGCTGTTTCTTCCAAAGACAAACTTCACTGAGATCGGCACCATGTTGTTTTGTCACATGACTCGGTGCTTCTAAAGTTTAAACCTTTAATGACAGCCCAGAGTGTCCTGAACTGCGATCAGTTAGTTTAAATTAAATGAAATTATGCGTAGTGTATAGCGAAGAAAGAACACAACGTACGTGCATGAGGATGCAGGGTCACATGAGGTTAAAGATATACAATATAATGTTGCATTTTACAATTCTTACTCAAATTTTGCATTGATATTTCCTAAGTTCAAGCAGTGTGCTCTGTTGCATACTGCACATCTTTGCAAATATTCAGGTCATCTGGGTATTGCCTGCATACAGGAAATGTCCATACAGTGCAAATGACACATACTGCATTCCTAGTAGGAGTATGCCACACTGCTACATACTGCCCAGCATATATAATAGTGCGCTAGGTCATGTGACACTCTCCGAGTGTAGCACACACACACTTACTGCAATCTGCCTCGTCACTCCAGTCATCGCAGTCGTTGTATCCATTGCACACCAGTTTCCGAGGGACACATATTCCGCTTGCACACAGGAAGTTGTCACTTCCTCCGCACATAGCTTAAGACAAAATAAACAAATTCACAACAAAGATAAATACTTAGATCTTTATCATTCAGAATATTATAACAAAATACTAGTATTTCTAACCCGCTGTGAATCAGTGTATGTGTGTGTGACTTACAGAGTTTTCCTCTGGCGTGTCGTGGTGTGTAACACACTGGTGTGTTCTCAGCAGTTGTTCCGCTGTTATTGGTGAACTGAGAACATCGCAGAAACTCCGGCCAGGACGCGTTAAACATCTGCAGCATGGGTTCACAGCCTTCACGCGCCGCTTCACAGAATGACTGACATGGCAGCACAAGAGTCCTGTGACATCACAACAATCATTAGAGAGATACACACACACACACACAACTCACTACAACACTACATACTACAGTGCTGCACTTACACATCTGATCTAGTGTTTTACTGTTCAGTACTGGTGCAGTAACACCTCTTGTGTTGTGATTATTCACTGATTGTTTCATTCTCATTTGTGAGCTGCTCTGAATAAAAGCATCAACTAAATAAATAAATGTACATTTACACTGAGGTCCTAAAGTCTGACACCACATCTGGCATTTCTGAAATAAAGATTTTAGGGTTTAGGAAAATGTGAAATGTGAAGAACTTGAAGCACACAAGAATCTCTGTGGAATATTCTCAAATGATGCTGGAGAACATGATCATCAGCTCCAGTGAAGGCTGTCATATAACATACAACGACATTCAGATTTTGTTTTCAACTCTACATTGAAACTGTTTTGCTGACAAAAATTTTTTTTTAAAAAATGCAAAAATACAAACAATAATAAAGTGCATTAGTTTGGACTTCACTGTCTCTCACACACACAGTGTGTGTGTGTCCTCTTTATTGCCTGGCATTAAGGATGTGTTTCAGGCGATCTGATCACAAGTGGACAGGCACAATCACCATACTGTACCTGGTAATATGCACCCCTTTTGACCAGTTGTGTTCAGATTTCGAGGGTAGGGTCTCTGATTTCATGACTGCATACATCAATCATTACGTCAGTGCGCTACTGCATGATAATAAAGCGCAAAAAAGTAGAACAACAATTAAGCGGAAAAAAAGTGGTGTATCTTTACTGCCAAATACACAGTACTTGCATTTAATCTAAGCCCGTTTAGAGCAGAATTCCCAGTTATTTCAATGAAGTACCTGTAACTGAGCTTTAGATGCGTGTTCTCATCTGTGTCACTTTATGCTAACATCAGACACGCTGAAATAGTTCTGTGAACTTGTGCATGTATGCAAATTTTCAAAATTTTCGACTGGACAGTTATTTCCTGTTAAAACCACACATAACCTGCAGTTTAAAAATCTTGTTTTAGAGTTCTGGTGGCACCTTGCGAGGGTTGGATGTGTGAACGGCGAGCTCTGCGCACTTTGCTAGTTTTATTACTATTTGTGTCATATACCGGAGAGATTCGACACACCCTGATCCATAACTGTTCTATGAAGACAATATGTCAAAGAATTTAAAATCCTTGGGCTCTGGAGACATTAAAAGACACTTATGTACTCAAGCTGATACCCCAGACAGGGCCACAGACTTGGTTTGGATGATGCGGCTGGAGAAATCCAGCGTCAACTGTCCAGCATGTCTGTGATGCTGACGAAGGTCGTTGCTGACTTGGAGGATCTTGCTCTAATACGTCGATCGATTGCGGCCATGGAGTCTAAATTCTCTGAGTTTGTTACAAGAATCGGGGACGTCGAGAAACGGATCGATTATCTGGAGTCATCGGAGAGGGAATTAGCTGCTAATCCGCTAGCAACCAAAGTAGATTTGGAGTGCGTTTGGGAAAAACTGGAGGATTTGGTGAATCGTAATCGACGAAACAACCGAATTGTTGGAATTCCTGAGCATGAAGAAGGCCGAGATATGGTGAAATTCCTAGACGAGCTCTTCCCGAGCCTGCTGGACATAACAGGCCACAAGCTGGAAATCGAGCGAGCTCACAGAGTTCCGGCTCGCAGATTCGCTGAGGGAGACAGGCCCCGATCAATTCTGGCTAAATTTCTGAGATCATCCGATAATGATCTTGTGTTACGTGAGGCGAGGAGTAAAGGAAGGCTTTCTTGGAAGAACCACAGCATTTTCTTGTTCCCAGACTTTGCGAATTCGACGAGAGAAACGTGATCGAGTTCAAGAAATGCAAGAAACTCTTACATCAACGGAAGATCACTTTTGCACTGATGTTCCCGGCCAAACTGAGAATAGATACTAAGGATGGCCACAAAATATTTACATGCCCACAGCAAGCACTGTCTTTCACAGAGACAGTGGGGTGAGTAAACCATTTGGTGTTTCTCATGTTGCTGTTTACTGGGCCTGACTCACTGAACATTCTCTTGACTGTCTGAGGAAGCTGGGCACCTTTTCGTCTCTTTTTGTGCTGGTTTTAGTTTGTTTTGTGTAATATAATTTATTTGGGACAGCTTGTGGATAAATCTGCACATTTTGTGATTAACATTTTTTATTGATTCCCACAGAAGACACGAAAAACAAAACATATATACATGGAATCAACATTTAATCCCCACCACTACCCCTCCAAATCCCCAACCTCACCCCCAACAAACACTCCCGTGGTCACATGAGCATATTCACACACACACACACACACACACACACACACACACACACACACACACACACACACACACAAATAAAAATCACACACAACTACATCTAAACCTCTCTCTCTGCTACCTCTCCCTGAGAGCCCTCCAAAAACACCAACCACTTGCCCCACTTCCCAACAAACAAATCCAAATTACCCTGTCTACTAAATATAATTTCCTCCTACGCCGCCACCCTCCCCATCTCCGCGCTCCACTCCTGAAATGGGAGCGCTCCAGCCGACTTCCATCCCCTCAAAACAATCTGTCTGGCAACCATCACACTGGTCAGGACCCAGTTCTTTATGTTTTTATTCTCAACATCGATGACCTCCCCCATCACCTAAAATACAGAGTCTGGGGCAAAACGAAATCCGAGTGCCCAACACGTCACACACAAAACTCTGAACCTTCATCCAAGGGTGGGTGTGTCTTTAAGACAAAGCCTATACAATCTAGAGGGGGTCCAATAAAATCTATGTAAAATCTTAAATTGCATTAGGTGCACCCTTGCATCTCTAGAGGGAGTGTGGGCTAGGATTCTAAAAAACATCAAGTCTGCATCTAGAGATGCAAGGGTTCGCCTTATGCAACTGAAAATTTTACATAGATTTTATTGGACCCCCTACTAGATTGAATAGTCTTGGTCTTAAAGACACACCCACCTGCTGGCGATGCCAATCAGAAGATGGGGACACAATCCATGTCTTTTGGCGGTGTGTTAAGATCCAGGAGTTTTGGTTGAAGGTTCAGAGTTTTATGTGTGACGTATTGGGCACTCGGCTTTCATTTTGCCCCAGACTCTGTATTTTGGGTGATGGGGCGGTCATCAATATGGAGGATAAACACAAAGAGTTGGGTCCTAACTAGCGTCATGATCCCCAGACAGATTCTTTTAAGGGGTTAGAGGTCGGCTGGAGCGTCCCCATTTCATGAGTGGTGCTCAGAGATGGGGAGGGTGGCGGCCTTTGAAGAAGGGTCTTTTAGAAGACTAGGAAAATTTAATTTGTTTATGGAGAAATGGGGCAGATACCTGACGTTGCTGGATGTGTAATTATTATTATGATTTTTTTTATCTTTTTATTTTTGTGTGTGTCTATAGTCATGTGTATATACTCATGTTTGTTGGGGGTGAGGGTGGGGTTAAGGAATGGGAGGGGTGGTTGTGGGGTTTAAATGTCGATTCCATATATATATATATATGTTTTGTTTAGCTCTTGTATATGTGTTTTGTAGAAATC
>NC_059371.1:46010058-46015058 GCF_019703515.2 Myxocyprinus asiaticus
ATATATAAATATATTTCATTTATTAAATGATTTAAGCAACATATTTATGATTTTCTATAATTCAAGCACTTTTTAAGCACCTCTTGTTAAAATTGGCTATTTTCAAGGGTTTTCCACGACTTACATTTGAAAAACCCAAATTCAAGCACCTTGTACGAACCCTGTAACAACAACAAAACAATTGTGAAAACAATATCTAAAGCCAACAGACACCCAACGCAGATCTATAATATAAAAAATGTATATAATTCAAGCCAGTGGCGGATTTAGGCATGGGCAGCAGGGCAGCATCTTGCAGGCGGGTGGCACGGTGTGCCCGCACTAATGTTTTATATTGTGTCTGTGGGACGTGAGACGCGCAGCTGTGGCTTTAACAGCAGACTCATGTCGAGCTTTGACCGACATCATACAGATCTGCCTTTTATTCAGCAAATAAAGTTCTCTGCATTCCCATATTGAATTTTACCTGTAATAATGGTCATAAACTATCAAATATTTATCGGAAGTGGGGCATTGCGACCTCTTTTTAAACAATCATCACGAAATCTAATTTACATGAGCAGAAGATCGCATTACATTTAAATGGTAATTAATTTACACAACTCGATAATCTGCAGAAAATACGATCGTCTGGATTCAGTCAGATTTATTGACCAGAATGTGTAACTTGAAGTCGGACGGACATCTTTTTCGTGACATTATTTTATGTTGCTTCACAAAAGCCTTTATTGCAAACGTATATATTTCCTATAGATAAATAGGTTTAGAGTGCATTCCAGTGTGTCCCGTGTGGCGATGGAGGGCTCAACGTCTCTTGTGCATCTGAACATGCAGCATCGCAGTCGCATGCAGATGAGCTTACAGGGTGTGTGTGTGTGTGTCCGGCGGGTTTGTGAAAACTGGATGTCATCTTTTTAAGTGCTGTTGCATTCCTGTGATGTTTTTCTGGTCATGCATTGTTTCTCAAATCTAAAGTGAAACGCTGTCATTATAAGTTTGCACCCTCGTCCGTGGACTGCATCACTTCTGCCTTATTTGAGGAATCGTAATCGAGGATTTTTTAATCGAGTAATCGTGACAGCCCTAATTGAACTGTTCATCAACAGTGGTTTTCAAATCAAATTTAAGACTTTTTAAGACCTTTTCCAAAACCTGAACAAATAAAATTAATATCATATCCCCATAACAGAACAAACCCACACAATCTGAAAATAAATCATGTGTCACAGACTCTTCTTTAATCAGGCAGGTGCACATATTCAACAGGATCTTAATACTGATCATCAGTGAAACAGGGTAGAGTATATGCAAGTTTAAAATACTCAACACATGTTTTACACATATATATCACATTCAAATTGGTTTATGTATCATTATATAAATAAATACAAATTAGTGGCTGACCGATATTGGATTGTGCTGATTCGATAATGTGCTGAAAGGCAATTAAAAATGTAAATTAGTAGTCTATATTAAATGTTTGTAGTCTTTTCTTCCTATGATGGGAAGGGCCAGACAGAGGCTACAAGAGTCAACATTTATGCACTTTATTGGGGGGGGGGCTTTTAACTTTAAAGGCACTTTAACTTTGAAATAGATCGGGGACTCTTATTTTGAAATGTTTGTGCGTCACTGCATCCCCTACAATAATCTACAACGTATACAAATCAATTAAAATTAAACATTGTCATATTTCATCAACACTATATCATCATCAACAGTTGATCATTAGTGATCGCTACTCATAAATTTCCGATATTGTTTAATGATTGTGAACTGCAACAGCTGAAAATAATAATAATAAAAAAGTCCAATCTCCACGATACGTATCGTCACATTTTTTAGCGACGATATATTGTGCCACGATACACCGTTAAAGCCCTAGAAATGGGAGCTGCTGATCCTGTGTCTGCGGTGCAGACAGACAGACAGACGGACAGACAGACAGACGGACAGACAGACAGACGGACGGACGGACGGACGGACGGACGGACGGACGGACGGACGGACGGACGGACGGACGGACAGACAGACAGACAGACAGACAGACAGACAGACAGACAGCAGGAGTTCAGGAGGTGGTGAAGTAGGGCTGTGCGATTAATCAAATTTTCGATTTCAATTTCGATTATGGCCTCTGACGATTATGAAAACAATATAATCGAGATAAAACGATTATTGTGCTGCATTCTGTTTCGCAATGTTCTCGTTGTCGTTTTAAAAACCGCGTGCCATTTTTCTTTACAGCGGTGCACTTTCGCCCTTCCCTAAAAGGCCAAACTCACTCCTCGCCAGGCTGTGGCATTTTTAGTTCAGCTCGAGCCAAGATGACAGAAAGAGAGCCTTTGGTCGACAAGAAAGGTAAAACCATTTCAGCCGTTTGGAAACAATTTGGTTTCAAAAAGAAATAACCCAAATGATGTGTCACTACAACGGACATGTTCAAGCTGCACCATAGAGCCTTACATCAGTCTTACAAAACATCAACGCCGATTTCAGTTTGAAGAAGTGTCTCCAAACGGCGTTATTTCCTGAAGACCACACGGGGCAAAACATCGCCCATGGACTGAGGGAAGCGATGGCTGCATGGGGCTTAAAGGAGGACAAGCTCGTCTGTATCGCTACGGACAATGCCTCAAACATAAAGCTGGCGGCTGACGTCAATGGATGGATGAGGCTTCCAGACTTCACTTAGCCATAGCTGAGTAGGATTCCTTCCTCCTGATTGTGCGTAATATGTAATTTTAACAACAGCAATAGGAATAATAAGTTACTAACGTGGTCAGCTACTCTGTGATGATCTCTCTTCTTTTCTCTCTCACACACTAATAATGATAAATATTATTAATAATAATAATATGTAATTAACATATGTCATGTGAGCTACTCTGATGATTTCTCTCTCTCACTCACACACACACACACACACACACGCCAAATGGTACTTTAATGAAGGTTATGATGATCATCATGATACTAAATATATATATTTGTTGTAATCTTAGAGAATGCAATGAAGGATCCCAGGATTGACTGTGCGATGGGGATCTGCAAGAAGCTGGTCAGCAGCTTTTCCTATAGTTGGAAAAAAAAGAGGGAGCTGGCAGAGGCACAGAAGAAGCTGAATCTGCATGAACACTCACTAAAGACAAAATGTCCAACCACATGGGGATCTAGACAGGCCATGATCGACAGGGTCCTCGAGCAGCAGAAGGCCATTGCCCTGGGTCTTTTCAAACGACCGAAAACTCAGACATCTCATCCCCTTCATGGCAGGACATTCATGTACTGGAGGCCATCAAGAAGTCTCTCAGCCCTCTGGTTGAATTCACAGACGCACTTTCTGGGGAGAAATATGTGTGTCTTTTTTGAAACCAACCCTCCACCTCGTCAACAACTCAATATTGGCAGTGCAGGAGGATGACACAGACCTCATCAAAGCATCAAAAAGAAGATAGTCCACTATCTCAATGACAAATACAATGACACAGCAACACAAGAGCTGCTTGACATGGCCTCTGCCCTGGACCCGAGGATCAAGCTACAATATATCAGTGAAGACAATCGAGGGTCCATCCAAGCCAGACTGACAACTGACATGAAGATGGTGATGACTGTCATGGTAGTAATAATAATAAATAAAAAAGAGATATGACAGTAAATAAAATGTAAATAAAAGTCAATTAATGTGTTGTCAAATTGTTATAATGTAATTCTAGGTATGAACGTTAATAACCATAACCATTTAGTCAGATTAAACATGTCATTCCTATTTTCTTTATAATATATGTCCACTCCAAGAAGAAGGCCCCTCTTGAGACAGCAGTGACGACTGCTGATGACATGAAGGATGCTGTTGGACCAGAGAAGAAGAAGAAGAAGAAGAAGAAGAAGGAGGGCCTGGGCAGTTTCTTCAACATCACTGAAGGCAATGCTGCAGGACCTGCTCTGCAACAGGATCAGGCATAACTCTTGAGCTACAGTCCCACCTCCAGGCAGGGACACTGGACGCTGAGAAGGACCCACTGGACTGGTGGAGGGAATCCTGGGTGCTCTACCCACAGCTCTCCAACCTGTGCATCCCAGCCACAAGTTCCTCTTCAGAGAGGGTCTTCAGCACAGGTGGAAATACCTGCCTGCGCTCATCTCTGAAACCAGACCATGTAAACAGGCTAAAAACCTTTAAAAGATTCTTCGATCAGCCCAACCAGCATTAGCCATGTTGTCCTAAATCATCCTTTAATTTCTTTCCAGGTACTGACTGGAACATGTTGAATATAGTTTACCAAAATGTTTAATATATAGGAGTTTTAAGTAGGCTGTGGCAGCATATTTGATATAATTTATTTTTGGCTAATTTATGTTTTTTTATTTATCATTTTTATATATTGAATAAATGTTTAGTAGTTTTCAGTTGGTTGTGGAAGTGCACTATAACATAGTTAATCTTTTTTTTTTTTTTTTTTTACATTATTTAAGTGTATATATGTGTATATATATATATATAACATGTATTTAATTTTGTTTTACATATTGTTTTTCAGTTGAATTAAGGAAATCCACTGTTAAAAGTACAAAAAGCTCAATAAATGCATGATGTTTGCAAAGTCAGTGAGTAATCGTGTTTAATAATCGTGATCTCAATATTGACCAAAATAATCGTGATTATGATTTTTGCCATAATCGAGCAGTCCTATGGTGAAGTACAGTGATGTGGATGAGTGAATATCCTGTCTGAACCACACTCAATACACTCTTTTCTAAACACTTTAAAAAACCAAATCGATCTACTCTTTACAGTTTCACTTTTGTGCAGTCACACCTGCATTTGTGCAATAGTTTCTACTTGTGAAGCCAGTTTTGTATTGCAGCATTTCTGTGAAATGTTCCTGACTGAGGAAGAATCACTTGTGTTGTGAGAGAGAGAGACATCAGCTGCTGTGACAGTGCAGAAACGACACCGTGACACAGCAGGACGTCCGGACAGGATGGGCGTCTCA
>NC_059371.1:46022558-46101675 GCF_019703515.2 Myxocyprinus asiaticus
AAATCGAGCGAGCTCACAGAGTCCCAGCTCGCAGATCCGCTGAGGGAGACAGGCCCTGATCAATTCTGGCTAAATTTCTGAGATCATCCGATAAAGATCTCGTGTTACGTGAGGCGAGGAGTAAAGGAAGGCTTTCTTGGAAGAACCACAGCATTTTCTTGTTCCCAGACTTTGCGAATTCGACAAGAGAGAAACATGATCAATTCAAGGAATGCAAGAAACTCTTACATCAACGGAATCCTCAAGATGGCGCCGAGTATGGCTGCTGCGTTGCGAGCTCCGACACAACATAGTAATGTTTTGTTCGTTTTGTTCACAATTCTTATGTTTTTTGTATTGGATTTTGTCTGCCTTATTGTCTACGACAGACAAACACTTTTGGACATTGGTTCAGCAATTTCACACCGTAAACCGGACTTCAAATTCCTCAATGCCGACCCGCTGTTTACAAACACGCAAGCGGAGCCCTTTGTCTGGGCAGCACGGCCGCGGAAACGCAGGAGGAAAAGGGGAAACAGAGCTGGCGTTCTCATCAGAGTAAGACGCCGTGCAAATCGACCCCCGCTACCCACTATTCTACTGGCAAATGTTCAGTCTCTGGATAACAAGCTCTGTGAGCTGAAAGCGTGGATCTCTTTCCAACGAGAGACGAGGGACTGCTGCATCATCTGCCTTACAGAAACTTGGATGTCTGCGGAGATTCCAGACTCAGCCACTGAACCCGCGGGGTTCTCTGTGCACCGAGCGGACAGAACGAAAGACCTCTCAGGTAAAAGTAGAGGTGGTGGAGTATGTTTTATGATCAACAAATCCTGGTGTGATCAGAGGAACGTACATTCTATCAAGTCTTTCTGGTCTCCTGATCTGGAAATTCTCATGCTTCTGTGTCGACCATTCTGGCTACCGAGGGAATTCACAGCGGTCATTATCACAGCTGTGTACATCCCCCCACAAGCCGACACAGACCGGGCACTCAAGGAACTGTATGGGATTATAAGTGAGCAGGAAACCACGCACCCTGAGGCCGCGTTCATTGTGACCGGGGACTTTAATAAAGCCAGTTTAAAATCAGTCGCACCAAAATACCACCAGCACATTAGTTTCAACACACGAGGGGACCGGGTTTTGGACCATTGCTACTCTCCCTTCCGGGATGGCTACAAATCCCTCCCCCGCCCACCATTTGGCAAATCGGACCACTCTTCCATTCTGCTTCTGCCCGCTTACAGGCAGAAACTGAAACAGGAAGCACCCACCCTCAGAACGATCCAGTGCTGGTCGGACCAATCAGACTCTATGCTACAGGACTGTTTTGATCACACGGACTGGGAGATGTTCCGGTCCACCTCTGATGACGACATCGAGCTTTACGCTGATAGCGTAATGTGTTTCATCAGAAAGTGTGTAGAGGACGTGGTTCCGACCAGAACAATACGGATCTATCCGAATCAGAAACCATGGATAAATGCGATGTTCGCGTGGCACTTAATGTGCGGCCCTCCGCTTTTAATTCAGGGAACAAGGAGCAGCATAAACAAGCCAGTTATGCCCTCCGAAAAACTATCAGAACCGCAAAACATCAGTACAGGAGCAAGATTGAAGGACAGTTTAACACCACCAACTCTAGAAGCATGTGGCAGGGAATTAACATCATCACGGACTTTAAAGGGAATAAAAACTCCACCATGAACACCGCTGCCTCTCTCCCGGACGAGCTAAATACTTTTTATGCTCGTTTTGAGGAAAATAACACCGCCCTCACGGAGAGAGCTCTCGCGGCTGAAGCTACAAAGGTTAGTTCACTCTCCGTCTCTGTAGCGGATGTAACCCGATCCTTCCGACGGGTGAATATCCGCAAAGCCGCGGCCCAAACGGCATTCCGGGCCGTGTCATCAGAGCGTGCGTGAACCAGCTGGCTGGTGTTTTTACGGACATTTTCAACCTTTCCCTCTCTTTGTCTGTAGTCCCCACATGCTTTAAAACATCCACCATTGTGCCTGTACCAAAGCAATCAAAAATAATTTGCTTAAATGACTGATGTCCTGTTGCTCTGACCCCCATCATCAGCAAATGCTTTGAGAGACTAATCAGAGATTACATCTGCTCTGTGCTGCCTCTCTCTCTTGACCCGTTGCAGTTTGCTTACCGCAACAACCGCTCCACTGATGATGCCATTGCATCTACAATACACACTGCTCTCTCCCACCTGGAAAAAAAGAACACTTTTGTGAGAATGCTGTTTGTAGACTACAGCTCAGCATTCAACACCATAGTGCCCTCCAAGCTAGATGAGAAACTCCGGGCTCTGGGCTTAAACAGCTCGCTGTGCAGCTGGATGCTGGACTTCCTGTCAAGCAGACGCCAGGTGGTTAGAACAGGCAGCAACATCTCCTCATCACTGACCCTCAACACTGGAGCCCCACAGGGCTGTGTTCTCAGCCCACTACTGTATTCCTTGTACACACATGACTGTGTGGCAACACACAGCTCCAATGCCATCATTAAGTTTGCTGATGACACGACGGTGGTAGGTCTGATCACTGACAATGATGAAACAGCCTACAGAGAGGAGGTGCATACTCTGACACACTGGTATCAGGAGCACAACCTCTCCCTCAACGTCAGTAAGACAAAGGAGCTTGTGGTGGACTTCAGAAGAAAAGACAGAGAACACAGTCCCATCACCATCAATGGAGCACCAGTGGAGAGAGTCAGCAGCTTCAAGTTCCTGGGTGTCCACATCACTGAGGAACTCACATGGTCCATCCACACTGAAGTCGTTGTGAAGAAGGCTCATCAGCGCCTCTTCTTCCTGTGACGGCTGAGGAAGTTTGGAATGAACCGCCACATCCTCGCACAGTTCTACACCTGCACAGTAGAGAGAATCCTGACTGGCTGCATCTCCGCCTGGTACAGCAATAGCACCACCCACAACCGCAAAGCACTGCAAAGGGTGGTGCGAACTGCCAGACACATTATCGGAGGTGAGCTTCCCTCCCTCCAGGAAATATATACAAGGCGGTGTGTGATAAAAGCTCGGAGGATCATCAGAGACTCCAGCCACCCGAGCCATGGGCTGTTCTCACTGCTACCATCAGGCAGGCGGTATCGCAGCATCAGGACCCGCACCAGCCGACTCCATGACAGCTTCTTCCCCCAAGCAATCGACTTCTGAACTCTTGATCTCCCACGATCAAAATACATCAGCACTGCACTTTATTACCCTACTTTATTACCCTTACTCTTATATCTCACACCGGACTGTCATAAATTATATTATTATTATTATATTATATTCTCTCTTAACAACTGACTATCAACCGACAGGCTGAATGTCAATACAGTACAATACTGTACATTCTATATTTACTACTATATATACTTTTTTATATATTTTTTATTGAATAATGTGTATCTATATTGTGTGTATTGTATACTGTACAGTGTATGTTATTATTTGTATATTGTTGAGTGTAATTATGTGTATATCAGATGTTTAAATTGTGCTGTGTTAATTTGATGTTATTGTAAATTGGTATATGTCTCATCACTGTCACGACTGCTATGTTGATTGGAACTGCACCCAAGAATTTCACACACCATTGCACTTGTGTATATGGCTGTGTGACAAAGTGATTTGATTTGAGATCGCTTTTGCACTGATGTTCCCGGCCAAACTGAGAATAGATACTAAGGATGGCCGCAAAATATTTACATGCCCACAGCAAGCATTGTCTTTCACAGAGACAGTGGAATGAGCAAGTCATTGTGTGATGCTCTTGATACAGCCGAGTGGACCTGACTCACTGAACATTCACTTGATCGTCCGAGGAAACTGGGTGCCTTCTTTGTTTCTTTTTGTGCTGGTTCCACCTAGCGGTCGGAGTATGTTTTGTGGAATAACACTCCTTCAGGACAGTTGTAGGTGAATCTGTACATTCTTTGTTCTTACACCTATTGGTTGGAGTTTATTCTGTTGAATACTTCTTGCAAAACTTTGGAGTGATTAGGGCATTTTTTTTTTTTTTGCACTCATGTAACAGCCAAGTGAACCTGACTCAATGAACATTCACTTGACTGTCCGAAGAACTCAGCACCTTTTTTTTGTGTGTGTGTGTGTGTGTGCTGGTTCCGCTAGCGGCTTGAGCTTGTTTTGTGAAGGAACACACCTTCGGAACAGTTATGGGGAAGAATCTACACGTCTTTGTGTTTATCCCGCCTATTGGCTGGAGTTTGTTTTATAGTTTATTTTCTGTTGTGTAATTCTGTCTCTCAAAATTTGTATAGAAGCACCGGACTTAAGCAACCCGACGGCAAAGTTGTCGCAGGGGCTCTCGTAGGTGTACGTGGACTGTTTGAGTTTGGAGGGATTGACGCTGGCTGGCGCTGTCGTGCACAGGGTTAATGCATTTTTTGGGGGGGGGGGGGGGGTTTGAGTTCAGGGTTTGTTTGTTGCTCTAATGTTGGAATGTGGTCTTTATAATTTTGTTTTTGACACAAACTATTTTTTCTAATATGTCAAATGTTAGTATGAGTGGATTGTCTCTCTCCACATGGAATGTGAATGGATTGGGGCACCCCATAAAAAGAAGGAAGGTTATTTCTTAAACATAAGAAATATGATAGTGTTTCTTCAAGAAATGCATCTTTCCCCGCAGGAATCTGAAAAATTTGGGAAGATGTGAGGTGGACATATTTTCTTTAGTGCTGGCTCAAGTAAGAGCAGGGGAGTCATTATATTGATAAGTAAACATCTACAATTCAAATGTCTCAAACAGATTAATGATAAATTAGGAAGAGTCATTATTGTTTTAGCAGACATTCAGGTTGATTTTGGCTAATATTTACACAATTACGTTGATGATCAAGGCTTTTTTATAAATCTTGAAGGGATGTTGCAAGCTGCTGTCACCCCTCATGATATAATATTGGGAGGAGACTTTGTTCTTTTGATGGACTCAGTCCTTGATCTAGTGAAGCAAAAGTGTGTAAGCCTCCTAAAGCAATGGTGACGCTTCACAGGATGTGTAAAAATCTTGGGCTTACAGATATTTGGAGACTTTTGAACCCATCTGGTTGGGACTATACATTTTTTCATCAGTCCATAACATTTATTCTAGAATAGATTTATATATATACTCAAAGTATGACTGTCTTGCCCTGAATAGCCAAAACTCCACCTTCCGCCACAAAATAGTATTATATCTGTATTTAAATCGGGTCAATTCTCTGAGACCATCAGACAACATTCAGCGCTTCAGCTCTGTCTCTGCACTTTTAATATTCCCTTCCAACTCCACAAGTTCTTGTGCTTTGGATTTTTTGGTGAATGAGGCATACTGTATGATCCAACCCCTAAGAACCGCCTTAAGTGCCTCCCAATCCACGCCCACAGAGGACACTGAGGACCAGTTGGTCTCCATATAAACACTGATTTCAGTCTTTAACATTTGTTGGAATTCAGGATTTTGCAGAAGGGATACATTAAAGCGGCAACTATATGATTTATTTTTCTCTGTATATGGCAACACCTCTAAACTCACCAGGACATGATCTGAGACTAAGATCTTTCCAATTGAGCAATCCACAACAGATGAAATGAGGGACTTAGATATAAAAAAAAATCTATTCTTGAATAAATCTTATGGACTGATGAAAAAAATGTATAGTCCCTACCAGATGGGTTCAAAAGTCTCAAAATATCTGTAAGACCAAGATTTTTACACATCCTGTGAAGTGTCAGTGTTGCTCTAGGAGGTTTACACACTTTTGCTTCACTATGATCAAGAACTGAGTCCATCAAAAGATTAAAGTCTCCTCCCAATATTATATCATGAGGGGTGCCAGCGGCTTGCAACATCCCTTCAAGATCTATAAAAAAGCCCTGATCATCAGTGTTAGGTGTGTAAATATTAGCCAAAATCAACCTCTGTTCTGAATTTCTGCTAAAACAATGACTCTTCCTAATTTATCTTTAATCTGTTTGAAACATTTGAATTGTAGATGTTTACTTATCAATATAATGACTCCCTTGCTCTTACTTGAGCCAGCACTAAAGAAAACATGTCCACCCCATATCTTCCCAAATTTTTCAGCTTCCTGCTGGGAAAGATGCGTTTCTTGAAGAAACACTATTTCATAATTCTTACATTTAAGAAATAACCTTCCTTCTTTTTATGGGGTGCACCAACCCATTTACATTCCATGTGGAGAGAGACAATCCACTCATACTAACATTTGACATTTTGACATATTAGAAAAAACTGTTTGTGTGTCAAAAATAAAATTATAAAGAACACATTCCAGCATTGATGCAACAATCAACCCCCAAACTTCCCTCAGAACAAACAAATAAAAAAAAACAGAAAAAAGAAAAACGTGTGCATTAACAACGCACACGACGGCACCAACCGGTGTCCATCCCTCCAAACTCAAACAGTCTATGTACGCCTACGAGAGCCCCCGTGACAAATCTGCCGTCAGATTGCTCAAGTCCGGTGCTTCTATACAAATTTTGTGAGAGAGAATTACACAACAGAATATAAACTATAAAACAAACTCCAGCCAATAAGCAGAATAAGCACAAAGAATGTGTAGATTAATCCACATAATTGTCCCGAAGGTGCGTTCCTCCACAAAATAAGCTCCAGCCGCTAGCGGAACCAGCACAAAAAAAAACAAAAACAAAAACGTAGTTTCCTCGGGCAGTCAAACGAATGTTCAGTGAGCCGGCCCATTCAGCTGTTACATGAGTGGAACAGATGCCCTAATCACTCCAATGCTTGCAAGAAATATTCCATAGAATAAACGTATTCTTATAAGAACGAGCAGATTCATCCACAAGCTGTCCCGAAGGAGTGTTATTCCACAAAACAAACTCCAGCCGCTAGGCGGAACCAACACAAAAAGAAACATATAAGGTGCTCAGTTTCCTCGGACGATCAAGTGAATGTTCAGTGAGTCAGGTCCACTTGGCTGCATCGAGAGCATCACACAATGACTTATTCCATTGACATTATAAAGGATATCGCTTGCTGTGGGCATGTAAATATTCTGTGGCCATCCTTAGTATCTATTCTCAGTTTGGCTGGGAACATCAGTGCAAAAGTGATCTTCCGTTGATGTAAGAGTTTCTTGCATTCCTTGAATCGATCACGTTTCTCTCGTCGAATTCGCAAAGTCTGAGAACAAGAAAATGCTGTGATTCTTCCAAGAAAGCCTTCCTTTACTCCTCACCTCGCATAACACAAGATCATTATGGGATGATCCCAGAAATTTAGCCAGAATTGATCGGGGCCTGTCTCCCTCAGCGGATCTCCAAGCCAGGACTCTGTGAGCTCACTCGATTTCCAGTTTATGGTCTGTTATGTCGAGCAGATTCGGGAAGAGCCCATCTAGGAATTTCACCATATCTCGGCCTTCTTCGTCTTCAGGAATTCCAACAATTCGGATATTGTTTCGCCGGTTACGATTCTCAAGGTCTTACAACTTTTCCCAAATGCGCTCCAAGTCTGTCTTGGTTGCTAGCGGATTAGCAGATAATTCCCTCTCCGATGACTCCAGATAATTGATCCGTTTCTCAACATTCGACACTCTTGTAACCACCTCAGTGAATATCGTCTCCATGGCAGTGATCGATCGACGTATTACAGCAAGATCCTCCAAGTCAGCAACGACCTTCGCCAGCATTGCCGACATGCTGGACAGTTGACGCTGAATCTCTCCCGTTGCACCATCCAAACTGAGTCCCGGGCTCTCGGCCTGTTGCTCAGGGGCCTCAGCTTGAGCACGTAAGTGTCTTTTAATGTCTCCAGAGCCCAAGGATTTCGAATTCTTTGACATATTGTCTTCATAGAACAGTTATGGAACAGGGTGTATCGAATCTCACCAGTTTATGACACAAAAAGCGATAAAACCAGCAAAGTGCGCAGAGCTTGCCATTCACACGTCCAACCCTCGCATAGCGCCACGCGACTCTCTAAACAATTATTTTTGATTTCTGTAAATGCATTTCAACATGTTAGATTTGGTATTTCAGATACTAATAACAATGTAATTATTGATATCAAAAATAGTTTTTACCAAGAAGCACATAGCTGATATGTGAAATTGGAATTTCTAAGACATTATAGATCTCTGTAATTGTTTTGAATAGTAATGAATGACAGTTCATTGGACATTCTATGAGTAAAAATGCAGTTACAGA
This sequence comes from Myxocyprinus asiaticus, assembly GCF_019703515.2. Taxonomy (NCBI): domain Eukaryota; kingdom Metazoa; phylum Chordata; class Actinopteri; order Cypriniformes; family Catostomidae; genus Myxocyprinus; species Myxocyprinus asiaticus. The sequence continues at coordinate 46,030,765 of NC_059371.1, forward strand.
TAAAGAATTGTTTTACTAGTTGAAATTTCATTTTTGATATCAGGAATGGGTGTTTCTGCGAGTAATGAAGTCATTGAATGAACGTCTTGTGCAAATGTAATTACTGATACAGAAATAAATAGGATCTGACTTCAAGTACTCTCTCCTGTCTCAATACACAACTTCAGTTTCCTTATTATATCCAATTAAGTAATTGTCCAACTACAGTAGTGTGTAGTTTTTATTTCATTTAATGTATAGTTTATTGGGTAGGTAACACACTCTGCAATTTTCTTGTGCCATTAAACGGTAGTTAGCTTTCAAATTAGTTACCATAGTACCGTTATTCACCGGTTACTTCAGCAGTGAACTGAACAAACATATCAGTGGTAAACGCTATTCTACCTGCTGCTTTTTGTCAAGGATGTCCCACTGGGAGAACAGAGGCAGGATAATTGTCATTTTTACACATACAGAGCACTAAACTGGGGATGTATCGGCACTTCCAGCACCACATCGATACTACAATTAAAAAGATGTCACGATACTAGTCTAACTAAGGTACCATTAGTTTAAAAAAAAAAGTACTTGTCTGTTCCAAGTATCTACTGTTTCAATCAATATCAAAGATTCAAGACTTCTTATGGCCTTAAATACTGAAGTGAACGTAAGACCGCTAAATGTGTATGTCCACATTCAACTTTTTCAAACTCACTGACCACATCAATGTGACATATTAATGACAAATGTCTTTATTTTGAATGGTTAGATCATTATCACCCAAATCTTACACAAGGAATCTTTTTCTTTTTATAATGGAAATTAAATCTTGGCGCTTTAATCATGGAAATAACTGTGAGGCATCAGAAGATCACACTTTTCACTGTGTCAACTATAACAGATTTCATGAATTCTAAATAATATTAATAGATATAGTTATTTGAATTATCTTTGCAGTTTCCTTTATGATTGAAAAACAAAACTGTCACTGAGGAAACACATTTACTATCCTGTGTTCTCTCTCTCCGTCATCTCATTGGTCAGCTGCAGAAGATAGAACACTGCCACAGCCAATAGGACGCCACAGATGGGCACCAGCAGGCGGTTCTTATATTTGAGCCACGGCCCTTCTTCTGTCTCCACCTCAGTGACTCTCCTGTTCTTCTTTCTACGTCCTTTCTGTCGTTTCTCGAACGCCTCGAGCTCCGCCTGACACACACACACACACGTGTGATGTTGGTTCACAGATCATGTTTGATATTCGTGTGTTTGGATATCTCCTCTCACCTGCTGTTTTCTCATTTCTTCCTCCAGAGCGGCTCTTTCCTCTGCTGCACGAGCCTGAAACACACACACACACACAACTATTGTCAAGTAATAGTTTCTCTAAGTTTCCCACTGTGTTGATGGCTGTGTGTGTGTGTGTGTGTGTGTGTGTGTGTGTGTGTGTGTGTGTTTCAGGCTCATGAAATGGAATCTGTGACCATTAACCCACAACTGGGCTGGAAAGTGTGTGTGAGTGAGTGTGTGTATGTTTGTGTGAGTGTGTGTGAGTCTGTGTGTGTGTCTGTGTGAGTATGTGTGTGTGTGTGTGTGTGTGTGTGTGTGTGTTTCAGGCTCATGAAATGGAATCTGTGACCATTAACCCTAAACTGGGCTGGAAAGTGTGTGTGTTTGTGTGAGTGTGTGAATGTTTGAGTGTGTATGTGTGTGAGTCTCTGTGAGTGTGAGTGAGTCTGTGTGTTTGTTTGTGTGAGTGTGTGTGTGTGTGTGTATGTGTGAGAGTCTGTGTCTGTGTGTGTGTGTTTCAGGCTCATGAAATGGAATCTGTGACCATTAACCCTCAACTGGGCTGGAACGTGCGTGTGTGTTTGTGTGAGTGTGAGTGTGTGAATGTTTGAGTGTGTATGTGTGTGTGAGTGTGTGTGTTTGTTTGTGTGAGTGTGTATGTGTGTGAGTCTCTGTGAGTGTGAGTGAGTCTGTGTGTTTGTTTGTGTGAGTGTGTGTGAGTGTGTGTGTGTGTATGTGTGTGTGAGAGTCTGTGTCTGTGTGTCTGTGTGTGTGTGTGTTTCAGGCTCATGAAATGGAATCTGTGACCATTAACCCTCAACTGGGCTGGAAAGTGTGTGTGTTTGTGCTGTTTTAGACTTTCACACACTCTTTTTGTGAGCCAAAAGAATCAATGACCCAGCAGTGGATTTTATGGCCCGTCACCATGACAACAGTCCCTGTGTCTTTCTACACATTTACCCCAGTATCCTCTCACAGCCATGACACTACGTGTGTGTGTGTGTAGTAACTAACCTCCCTATGTGGATAATCAGAGATGTAATCAATTGGAAAAATGATTCATAAATAAAATATTTTAAATTGTAAACATTTTTATTTTAGGGTAGAGTTATTACAACCGACTTTAAATAAAAACAATGTGTCTAGTATGTCCTCATTTGAATGTGTGTTGTTACCTTGGCATGTTTCTTCTGCAGCTCTTGACACGTGTGATCACACATGACCAAATCATCCTCCAATCTCACACGAGAACATGGGAACTCCTGAACACACACACAGTTTTCAGTAATAACAGGATTATTACAGTCAAATATCATTGAGAGTCTTTGCTAAAAGCATCATATAGTGTTCCTGAGTCTTGATTTCTGTCAGCAGAACATGAAAATGAACAATCATGTGATTCATTGTGTGCAGTGGTTCCAGTGGAAATACATTTATTTCTCTTTATACGGAGTAAATATGCCGGCTGTCTGTCTGTGTTTGTACCTTTTTAATCCTCTTGCAGGGACACTTCACCTTCACCCTCTGAACACAATTCAGTTCACAGTCACCTGAGTGACACAACAGCTTACAGCGATGCCCACAACTCAACTACACACACACACACACACAACATGAGGATTTCACCCGCAGAGCAGTCTGTATGTGAGTGATCATTACACAGAACAGGTGCTGCTCCTCATTAACGTCTTTATGAAGCAGTGATGCCAAGTTTTCAGTGTAAATTCAGTAACTTTCATGAAAATGCTTTTACAGCCTGTGTTTCCAACTTCTGTTTGCTGCACTGAATGCACACTTTAGGATTACAAAAACTGAAATATATATAAAGAATCATTGAAAAGTGGACTATTAGAAGTGTCAGGAAGAGTTAGTAAAGTCACAGTTTTATCACAACATGAATACTTGAGCACAATGCCATTTATGAACTTCAGAATCAGATTAAATGTTTAAAATCTTAAACATTTTCAAAATGCAAAAGTCACCTGTTTCAAAAAATGAGTCAAAAAACAGACACACACTGAAGTATATCAGGACCTGTTTGGGACATTGATTCTGACAGGAGCTCAGCAGCTGTTTGGCTTGATCATCAGCAGACGTGAACTTCCTGCAAACACATTCAGTTCAGTAAAGATCAGATGAAAGAATATGAACCGGCAGAGTTTTACAGCAGAATGAAAAAGAAAAGGTCAAGCTGCAGTAGCAAAGAAATGAAACTCGAACTGACGATCTGCAAAACACTTTAAAGACAAGAAAAACTCTCACAAACATCGCACATGAGTTGTGTGTGTGTGTTACTCACAGGCACTCGATATAGAGGTTGGAGATCTTGCAGTGACAGCGCTGGCGGATCATCTGTGTGCAGGGGGGGCAGTTACCATGGTGACAGGGAAGGGCACAAGGATGGGTACAGCCTGCAGGACGGGGCTTTGAACAACCCTCCTCACACTGTACACACTCTTTACCAGCCTACACACACACACACACACACACACACACACGTTCATGTTTGTGTGTCATCATGAGCACTGAAAACAGACTGTCTAAAGTAAACATAACAGTCGCTGCCTTTGATCACACACATGCACGTGCGCACACACACAGTAAAACGGATACTCACCTTCGTTCTATCTGAATGTGGCGCAGCAGTCACACGGTGGCACTCCAGACTGCACGTGTGGTTACTGCAAGATAAAGTTCGTCCACATGCACGTCTGCAGGAGAACGGCCCACGAGCATGACATGGAACCGGACTCACCTTCAACACACACACACACACACACACACACACACACACACACACACAGTCTGCTGAAGCTCTACGTGTCTGTGAATTTAGACTCTAGAGATAAAAGAGCTGCTGATAAAGCTGAATAAACAGAAACACTTCACTGATAGTTGAGTGTTTATGGTCTAGAACAGTGTTTCCTGTACACGTCTCCTCAATCTAACGCCCCTGACATGGACACGTCAGATCAGAGAGACACTGTTGGTGTGTGTTTAGGAGCTGTAGATCCACAGCCAGATTGTGCTGGAATCAAGCAAAGATTTATCTAGAATCACAGGCTGAAGTTCACAGTCATGTTGTACTCATGAGAGTCACTGCAGTGATATGATTTGAGTTTTACTGCTCTTATAATGTGTGTGTGTGTGTGTGTTAACAGCAAATATGAGCCATTCACCCCCGACCCGACATTTCAGCACTAGAATTGTTTGACCTTCAATTTTATCTGAAAAATGAGAGATTCAAGACCTCCGTTTATCAGCTGCAGGGAGAAATGAACCAGACACAATGTGTGTGTGTGTGTGTGTGTGTGTGTGTGTGTATTCACCTCATGTTCTCCCAAACAGCTTCTGTGGAGAGAAACAATACACATGTTGTTGTAATTTACAGCAGGACACACAGACACACACACACAGAGCTACAAATGACATCATTTCTTTCAGTTGGATTCACTTTAAACACGCACACAAAGACTCTTTACATTGACCTTTGAAAAGACTGTTTGCTTTGACGCTTGGAGCGTTAAATGTGGGAAGATATGTCACTGACACAGACCAGATTGTGTTAAACACACACACAAACTTACACTTCTTGGCTAACGTTGACCAGAGTGTGTTAGCCATCTGTCCTAACATACTGTAATACACAAACTCAGCCAAAAACATGTGTTCCCAGTTTTTCTTTAAATATTCAACAGTGATACCTGCAGTGTGTCTGTTTGTGTGTTGCTTACATTGGTATGGGTACCAAGCAGGGTGGGCAAGGTAGAGCTGTGCACACAAATGCAGGAGTTACCGGTTGTTCCCACGGACCCGCCAACAGAGCCTGAGACACACACACACACACACACACACACACACACACACAGTGGAGGAGGGTGAGGTATAGGTAACACCCTGTCTACACCAGACGTGTCACGTCATGTCAGAAGTAACAGAACCCCATCATAATCAATGATGCTGTCTACACTGGAAGCATCTGTCACGCCGACTATAAACGGATGTCCCGTTCCGCACGCACTGGAGCTACAACACAAATTAAACAGTTTCGAATGTTTGTGTCGACGAGTCCAGTGTAGACAGGTTCGGTTAGTTTAGGGTTGTCACAACTTCAAAAATCAGCACTAATTTCCAATAGCAGTGATATTTCCTGTGTCTTGACACCAATTTCGATGCCACAGCAAAAACTGAAATGCAATTAAACAAATTAAAGATGTTTGCATAATTATGAAAAAAAAATTACTCTTTTCTTCTGCTCGCTATCAACCTCAAGTTCAGTCCAAAAGCTCATGAATATTAATTCAAACTCATCCTGTAATGTCACCTGACCTAATTCATATTCACGTGCCAACCCTTCACTGTAGCAGGATTTATAATTATGCCACGTATGTATAAAGTTGCTACCAACAAAACAGAAATCTCATCATTATTTGTTCCACATTTAGTGCTGAAGCACTTTCAACATCCCAATGAAGGTGAAGAGGAAGAAGAGGGAATGAGGGTGAGTCAGAGGAGGGGTGTTTATCATACCCGGTCGTTGGTTTTAACCAGCACATTGTCATGACACGGCGCTGGGCAGAAGTGGGCACAATCTGGTAACGGACGTTGGCAGGGCTGCTTACAGGGTGGACATGAGCCGAAATGACACCTGTGCTGCTCCAGAGATGAATGATGACAGGACGGAGGTTTCCTACAGACAGAGAGAACGTTTTGTGGTATTACTGAACAGAACCGGACTCAAAATAATACTGTTTATGTGTTTGTGTGTACCTGCAGAGTTCTTTACAGCGCGGAGGTTTAGTGCTTCTTTCTCTTCCACAGGGAACAGAGATCGACGTGGAGCCGCAATCACAGCGAACATCAACCATCTCCGGGCACGGATAACAGCTCCCTGAAACACACACACAGAGTTTCAGTCTTGTGCCGTTCACCGTGTTCATTCATCGCCATCATTTTTTGTCATATCAACATGTGTTTGTGCAGTAATGACACAGAATGCTGCAAAACTGTCTGTTTTTTTGACATCATGGCGTGACCTCGGTCTCAGTTCACGGCTGTGAGAAATCAGCTTTTACAAAGAAGAAAGTGTTGATGAATTCAAGCGTGCGGTTCTTTGTCCTCTGAATTAAGATTTGAGCAGTTCACACACTCGCGCCCTGACATTTAACAAACCAGCACACCGAGATAACAGTCGTCTGCCAGATAACACTGTTGACATTTGTACACACAATCTGCATTCGGCACATTCGAAGAGAGGGAGCATGAATGATCCACGAATAATGAATCAAGGTGAGATAACCTCTACACTCCATTACCTTTCCTTCCACACACACACGAGAAAAGGTCAGCTCGCTGAAATATTAACACGGATGAACTGGACTCTAACTGGGGTCACAGGAAACAGTTCTGGCCTGACTCAGTTGAGGTTTCCATTACTCCCACACGAGAGTGACACACAGGAAACTGTCCCGTTTGCTCCGGGCACAGGAAGCACTCCTGCAGGTCAGCCGTTATGGCAGATTATGCTGCAGACGGGGAGAGAAAGACATTTAGAAAATCCAGTTTCCAAGACACGCAACAGTTCTATATCAACATTCATTCTGGGCCGGTTCCAAGATGTGATCTTTGGTGGGGTAACACTGATCGTTTGGCAGGCAGTTAGGGCTGGGGAAGTTTCTGAGGTGGGGGCTTAAAAGCACATCTAACCCCTTTAGACACAACCATGCATTCATGTAGTCTGCGACAGATACACATTTGACTATCAGCACACTTCTGGTCAACGCTGGAGCTCGTTATGCTTAAGAAACTCCCACTTACATAGGAAGAGACTCTGAGTGACATCACTGGGTTCATCTGCTTGGGTTAGGGTCTCATAACAGCATGCAGACACAGTCAACAGCAAACATCAGAACAGGGAAGACATGACTAAAGTGATCGTGCCTGAGGAATGAAGCACCTCAGAAACTAATAATCATCTGCAAGTTTAGTCTCTACAAAACATCCAGTTCTGTAGGTGAAAAGGTCTTGTTAATGTGAGAGGTCAGATTGAGCAGACTGAAACAAATAATGGACGCTTTTCACATATTCGGGTCTGCAGAGCAGAAGTACAATCATAGTTGGGTAAACTTCAATCACCCGTTTGCTCCAACGGCAAAAGAAATGGTCAACAATAATGCTTCCATGGTCTTTCAAAGGAAGATAAAAATATTCAGTGCTGGATAACAGCAGTAAAAAGAGACAAATAACCCTTACGGCTCAATTTTCTGTCTCTCTGCAGCGATGTTAGACGCCTCATCGATTTTTAAAACTTACTCCAGGGTAATATAATACAATAATATAAGTTTAATGTTATAAATGACAAATTGGAAATATAAAAATTTGCTACATTTGCATTGTTAATTAAGGTGGAAACGCGTCATAACACGTCTGTGAAAAGGATCCATGATGCATAACAACAGTGACATACCAAAGACATCAAACCTCACAATGGATGATCAACAGTGGACGCAGCCACTAAGAACACCTAAACTGCACCGTACAACAGTGAGAAAAACATCAATTTACACATCTGTGGTGTAATATTGTTGTATTGTAGCACAGTTGATGTTCAAGCCTTCAGTCAGTCTTATGATGTCACAGGATATGATGTCGTGTCACAAAGCACTCATCATCACCAGCTGCTTCCACACACACACACACACACACACACACACACACACACACACACAGTTCAACAGATTCACAGCACAATCTCTCATGTTTCCAGCAGCTTGTTGAATTCAGTTCTGTTGAAGTGATTCTGAGACGTGATGAACCCACTGTCCACACGCATTTACTGACATATACTGATATACATCTTCAGCAAATCTCCTTCACTTGCTAGTAAAGCCTCAAACAAAAGCTTTAAATGTCTTTGGCAGATTTGATGTGATGAATGTAACAAATGTTTGTCAAATTCAGAGTCTAGTTCTTCCTAATTGCAGGAGTTAGTGACTCCAGAACATCACAAAAACTCATTTATGTATTTATGGAGTAATTATCCATTCACAAAGCTGCCTACAGATTCTGAGCCAACACAAGTGAAACAACCCTTTCTGTAAATCAAGCAGACACACTTATTCTCCAACAGCCAAATTCAGCCTGCCTGATATATCGAGCGATCACTGTTTTTAATGCGATTTCCTACAAGACTTAAAATCTTCATACAAAGTGATCGTATGTCTTCAGAGGACTTGAAATATGACTCACCAGTGATGTAGATAACTTTCATGACACTATTAATAGATGGGTTTCCATCCATGTATTAAACAAAACGCTGGATGGAAACACCAAGATGCCAAAATATGCATCATTCGCTCGCTTGAGGTGGATACATGTTTTATTCGATAAGAAGAAATGTGCATAAACTATGATGGAAACACATTTATTCAATAAACTCCGATTTAATTTATTAGAAATACAAGATGCGCATCAAAAAGTCATCAGTAATGTTGCTGTGACAATCCTGAAATAACAGTGTCCTGAAAATCCGAAGCCTGTATGGAGTTTGCAGAGAAAAGTAAGTGGAATACAAACTGGAACTGTACGGAAAAGCAGGTTTATTGACACTTAATTTTCTTATAGATCTGCACGGTAAAGTCATGAGGAAGGAGGAACGCACACACATATTACTGCTCTCACGGGGGGGGTCTGGGTATCTCAGTGAGTATTGATGCTGACTATCACACCTGGAGTCACGAGTTTGAATCCAGGGTGTGCTGAGTGACTCCAGCCAGGTCTCCTAAGCAACCAAATTGACCCGGTTGTTAGGGAGGGTAGAGTCACATGGGGTAACCTCCTCGTGGTCATGATTAGTGGTTCTCGCTCTCAATGGGGCGTGTGGTAAGTTGTGTGTGGATCGTGGAGAGTAGCATGAGCCTCCACATGCTGTGAGTCTCCGCGGTGTCATGCACAACGAGTCACGTGATAAGATGCGCGGATTGACGGTCTCAGACGCGGAGGCAACTGAGACTTGTCCTCCACCACCCAGATTGAGGCGAGTCACTACGCCACCACAAGGACTTAGAGCGCATTGGGAATTGGGCATTCCAAATTGGGGAGAAAAATAAAATATAAAAAATGAGTGCTCTCAGAACTGTGTCGCTCCCACACGAGACGAACGTTCTTTACAGTGTTTTGTCTGTGTGCTCTAAACTGCGAGTATTTTATCACAATTTCTCCGGAAGTGACGATTTTGTTCTTTTCAACACACGGGATGGAAACGTGGCTTCATTTGCTTATTGTTTCTGTGATATTCTGATTTTTCGCATAAATTAACTTGACAACTTGGATTGAAACACAGATAATTAGTTTCTATGTGCTGCAAATCACTCTGACTTCAGTCAACCAGACTTTCATCTAATGAATTCCTATTGTGTTCAACAAAAGTAAGAAAGTCAAAGCGGTTTGGAATTACATTTTTTTAGGACGAATGATTCCTTTAAAGGGGTCATGAAATGGAAAATCTAATTTTCCTTGATATTTCGACATAAGTAACTGTACATTTCAGAACTCTAAACTCCCTCCCAGTCTAAAAAGAGCATTTATAACTCCCACCTGTTTGAAACGTCTCATTTTGAAAACTGTGTGTTTGTGACGTCACGAGACATGCGTCATCGCACCTTTGGCCCCGCCCACTGGCTCTCAGTTCGTATCGCAAACAGAGGGAGAGAGAGAGACCGGCCGAGTGTGACCAACTATTCCTGAACACCAAAGGGGACCCATCTGGACTATTTTGAAGTTTTTTGTGCATATGCATTACACAGACGTCTTTGACCGTTGTCAAGTTTATCGTGCCGCTTTTAAAAGACGTGGTGTCTGTTACAACTCAGAAAAGGAGACTCCGTTCGGCTTCATTCAGCTGCTCTGCGTCTTGCTGTTCTTGCGCCCATCTGTGCTATTGTTAATTGATGGTGTATGTAAAAATTCACTAGCTGGACGTCTTTGACCATTTGGATGCATTTCTGGCGATCTGCGCCTCAGTGCACCTATGTGTGTGCGTCATGTTTTACTGTGCTATGGAATGTGTATGTGTGAATATCAGTGTGGACTGCTTGTGAACCTGTCATAATACGATTCAAGCTTTGCAGTTAAAAACACTTGGACTTGACAGCAAAACCACGAGTTAACAGTTTCATTCATGAATATTTCAGATGTCTTGATTGTTTGATAGATATGTTGCTGATGTGCTTGAGTGAACTGTAATATATTCAGATGCAATGTGTTGGATGTGCGCTGTGTGTAAACGCTGAAGTTTAGTTTTATAATGTTGTGGAGCATGTTCTTTCTCTTCCAATTGAGTTTCAAATATGACTGTGTATTCGAGGGGCTGTCCGATGTTAGCCAATCAGAACAGTGGGTGTTTACATTGAAGTTTAAAGGAGACGCAGAGGCCAAAACCGAGTGTTCAAACAGAGGGCCAGAAACAGGGTGAAAAATGATCATTTATTACTAAACTATGACAGTTCTGGTGCAAAAAATCTTTGCTGATATTATCAGTGGACCTCAGGGAAAAGTATAAAAAAAAAAATAGGATTTCATGACCCCTTTAACAGCAGGTGTATCACAGGCCTGAATATGTGTGTGTGCGTTTATGAATGAGTGTGTGTGTATAATTGTTCACCTTGGTGACACACTGATAGACATTTGTGATTTCTGCAGCCCAACATTCGACCGCAGTTCAGGTCACATGGAGGGCAGTTACCAGGGCAACACTGCAAAAGACACACACAATCATGCTAACATGTATTGTCAATGACAGAAAGTCACTCAGATGTGTGTGTGTGTGTGTTTCAGGTGGACATGAAGTGTGAATGACCATAAATGGATGAGACATCCATGAAAGGCCTCAGTGGAATGTGTGTGTGTGTGTGTGTGTGTGTGTGTGTGAGACAGTTGTGTGTAACACTTTGTCACACTCTCCCACACATAAGAGACGGTGACACCAAGAGCTGCTACATTCCTTCACAGATGTGTGTGTGCACCAACCTTTCTCTTGCACTGGTGTCGGTTGCAGGTTCGAGTCTTGTTGCATTTGGACTCACACAGATATTCTTTATGACAGGGCAAGAGTTTACTGTAGCGACCACAGCGACACGTCTTTTCCACCTCCTGTACACACACACACACACAATGGTTAATTCCCTCTAACCCGTGAGTGGTGCAGCTCTGTGTGTGTGTGTGTGTGTGTGTGTACCTGTCTACAGGTCTCACAGGCTCCTCTATGGCAGCGCATCGAGCAGGTGTGTAAAGCACAATCCAGCTTCTTACCACAGGTGTCACCGCAGGTGGGCACATCAACCGTACATGGCAACACACTCTCTGAAACACACACGCTGAATGAAAACAACAACACTAGCACACTGAACACCCATTAAACACACTGTGTGTGAGACAGTTTGTGTGTGTGTGCGTGTGCTCACTGGTCTTGCCGCAGGAACACGAGCGGTTTCCTGCGCGAGGACATTCTCCACACACACCAGCGTGACACACGCGCTCACACGTGTGATTCCCACAGGACAGCGGACGACCACACACCTGCATACACAACACACAAGTTACACACACGACAGAATTTGTTTCTGATGATCTCAGAAACCATCTGATCTAAAGGCTTCAGATTAAATGCTTTAGATTAGTTTTGCACACAAATGTAAACTGTCTACATACAAATATCACAATAAAATAAACATTTTACTGTATGTATATATATATATATATATATATCAGAATCTACACAAACAACAACGGAAAACACAAGAGAGCTTTCATTTGATTCACGTTTATCTGTCACAACTTAATTCCCATACTTCAATGTGTCATTTCGGAGTTTTGATGACTTTACTATTATTCTTACATGTTGAAAACAGTAACAGGGTATACACCCTTTTTTGACCAATGAATTTCCGTAACTTTTCCAGACATTTGTGTTAACTAGATGCAGAGTTTTAGAAATAATTTTAATCTGCAAATGAATCATTTAGACCAATTTGTGAACTGTTTAATCAATTGAAAAGAACAATTCACAAAACCTCACTATGGTTTAAATGTGAGTTTTACTCAACAAAAGATCAATATCTAGCACAAGAAACATGCTAATGCAGTGAACTACTATGAAAACACACATTCACTATTTAAATTACCATGACTTTTCCATGAACTTTTGAGATTTTAATTATTTCCATGATTTTTCCAAGCCTGAAAAAACCATTTCTAAAATCCTTTCATATTTCCAGGTTTTCCATGACTGAGAATGGAACAGTAACAAGAATGAGTGTCGATTTATACACAGATGCACAAAGAGAGAGGTCAGAGGACAGAGGTGAAGACACCTGATCACAGTGCCACTCTGGACTGGCACACGGCCGCTCTGCCCGCTGCGCTCCACACGCACACGCCTGCACACTGACCCTAGGACACGGCGAACACTCACCTGATGAAAGAGACAGTCAGAGAGACAGCAGTGTGTGTGTGTGTGTGTTCAGTTGACTCTTAAATGATTGTGTCTTGGTCTATTTGAATCTGTTGTGCTGCAGTAATAATCAATTGAAAACATCTGATAAATGAGTTAGTGTAAATGTGTGTTACCTGCATGACAGGTGTTTGTGCAGGTGTGTATTCTGCATGGAAGCGTCCGGCCACAGGTCTGTGTGCAGCTCCACGCTTTAGCACTACAGCGACGTGGGACACGAGACGATTTCCCACACAGACACGACACACTCACCATCTTTGGACAGGGAGGACATGGACCTGACACACACAAACACACACACACAGAAACGAGAAAAATGAACAGACTCATTTATGAGCAACGTAGTCTCAAAAAGTGCGTTAAATCTGAAAAACCCTCCCTGAGATGATGTCCTCAACAGTATAAATGATCCATAGATGACGTTAATAATGTTTTATTGAAGTTTTATTATGAGGTTTGTGTTAGTCCTTATAATTCACTTTAGATAAAGCAACTGAAGTGTGTGATATTTCTTCATTTACATGACTAGTAAACGTGTTTCTGTGTGTACCTGGATGACACAGCAGCAAGCAGCGATGACCACAGGACGGTTTAAACTCACGGTCACACACCTGCCCACAGGAATGTGGGAGGAGCCAGGGGTCTGGTGCAGGCTCCGCCTCTTTCCCACAGTAACAGTAATAACGATTGGGCGTCTCACGAGGACTGTATTCATACCTGCACTTCGGACTGACAGTGATTGCTCGTTCAGTGTTTGCTTTAATGAGATTGGTCAGTATTTGCTGTCATGTGATTGGTCAGCTGCTCACCATGGCCACGGTTGATCTTTTTTCCCAAAATCCTCTTCGGTCACTGAGGACACGAGGAAGATGGAGTCTTTAGCCCATTTCTGAATGCAGGTGATGTGGAAAATACAGTAACAGCCCGAACAACTCCACACCTGAGACACAGAGAACAGTCAGTGACACACACACACGAGTGTGACTGCATATGAGTGTGTGTGTGTGTGTGTGTGTGTGTGTGCGTGTCTCACGGCTTGTGTTCTCTTGACCGAAGCGATGCAGATGAGGCATGTAATTCCTCCAGACTGACAAACTTCATTTAAATAATGACGCGTCTGTTCCAGAAGACTGACATCACTGTCACCTGCACACACACGCACACAGAGAGAGAGAGATTAACACGCTGATGTCATGTAAAGCTGCATGATGTTATGCAGCTCAGCGGTAAACGCTTTGGCAGTACTAACATACAAATATTTGTCATGCCAATATAGCACCTTAAAACTGAAACTACTGACTCTCTCATCTAATCATCTGAATGTTCATGAATCTGTGTGTAAATGTGACATCAGAGGAGAGAGTGTGACATCATCAGAGCTGCACCTGTGTGTGAGGTGTACGGACAGAGAGCCGACTGAAGAATCTGCCCTCGTTTCCCTCCACCTTCTTCTTCATCATCATCATCATCAGAGGAAGAGCTTAACGCCTCTGTGGCCAATCGCTGAGCGGCAGCCTGATCAGACCTTCTGATGTCATCAAACCTCGACTGAGACACTGAAAAGAGAGACAGAGAACCAATGACTGCTCTGATCAACATATACAAGAGCCGTCGGTGTAGATCTGTAACAGCACTCTTTCTGTGCAGTGATGTCTCGCTGATGTTGAGGATATTCAGTTCTGATCAGACAGAGACAATCAAGATCTGATCTGAATTTGGTCACTCGTTACCTTTCACCTCTGATGCTCCTCTGACCTCTGACCTCACAGCTCCAGGAGGACGCACCACTGAGGGCTCACCAGTGATCTGACCTCTGCCCTGACTTCGACCGCGACCTCGACCCTGCTGCCTCCAGACTGGATCCATGACGATGAGACGCTGAGTAACAAAAACAACAATCATAACAACATAAACATAAATAACCAGACATACAACAGAACACAAACCAACAGATAAACACAAAGCAATAAAAATATCACTCATAATAAACACAAAACACATACAGCAGAGACGCAATATAACACATAACATGTTAATTAGAACACGATATAAACAAATTACGACATATATAACACACAACATAAACACAAATTTCAACACAGTAAAATCTCAGATGATCTGTGAATTCAATTAAACACCTGCGATTTTCTGTATCATTTATGAATATTTTCTGCAGGTGTTTTGATAAATCACTTTATAATCACGTGAAAATATGCGGGAATAGGTCGAAATGATCATTTATTAACATAAATGAAAACTCTTACCGACACGCATCACACTCACCGCCACCTCTGGATCAGCACGCATGCGCAGGACGGCAGCGCTGCAGGGCATGGTGGGAAAAGTAGTCTTTGCTGGTTGTTTGTGAAGCAAAAAACGCACAGTAAAAACTACAACTCCCATCAGCATTTAAAAAACTGACGTGTCACTCAGATGTGCCCTTCAAGTGGAGTCGGAAATATCGTAATTACGTTTTCCGAATACATACATGACCCGCTTATCTATAATATAGAAGATTTTTATATAGAATAATTGTATAAATAGATAAGCAGAACGACCCCGCTGATCTATAATATTGTCAAGTCATTTTTATTTGTGTAGCGCCTTTCAAATCAAATCAAATCACTTTTATCGTCACACAACCATATACACAAGTGCAATAGTGTGTGAAATTATTGGGTGCAGTTTCGAGCAACATAGCAGTCATGACAGTGATGAGACATACCATTCACAACACACATCGTTTCAAAGCAGCTTTACAGAAGATCAGGCATTAACAGAAAATAAAACTGTAATATCTATAATGTTTTCGAGTCATCACTGTGTAGTTTGATAAAATACGATTGTGTATTGTTTAAAAATAAGTAATTAAATAATAACTGTATTTATAACCCCCAGTGAGCAAGCTGAAGGCGACTGTGGCAAGGAACACAAAACTCCATAAGATGTTGATTAATGGAGAAAAGTAACCTTGGGAGAAACCAGACTCACTGTGGGAGCCAGTTCCCCTCTGGCTAGCAGCATTTATGTGCAGTGCAAGTCATGGTTTAAAATGAGTAAACTAAGTAAGTGTTAATGGCCAGTGTTTAAAACAAAGATTTAGTATGAACTGTAAGATTAATGACTAATGTCTTTGAAGTTCATCCTGGATTGACTGCAGAAGTTCACATAGATGCATTGTCCTTTGTTAGTTGGCTGATGAAGGCTTTTGTTGGGAGTTAAATGATTGTCTATGTATTCCATTATAAGAGTGTAGTCCATCAATAGACAAAGGTGATGCAGGCAGAGATCAATGAGGTGCATCGCAGTTCAACCGGCAGGTCATTTCGGTGAGGTTTGGTGAGGTTTATCCTATATCCAAGGTTCAGGCAGTGGCATATGAAGTATCCCATGTCTTACAGTTGGAGTTGGCATCAGTGCATCCTCTAAAGTCCATCGTAATAGACTAAAGTGATGTTTGGCCAGCACCAGCTGCTATTAGTCATCATCACACAGCAACACGTAGCAGTGGAGTCTAACACCAAGCAGGAATGGAGCTGGATCCAGCCGGTTCTGGTGACCTCAGGATATGAATCCCGAGGTTGAAACATGGACACAAATAGAATAATATTAATGTAGATGCCATTCAATTTATTGCAGAGTTATAGATCATGATAGTTGTTTCTGGTTCCGGCAGACGTATCTAATGCAGCCTAATTGTGAGTTGATGGATAAATTAGGTGTATGTCTGGCTAAATAGATGAGTCTTTAGTCTAGACTTAAACTGAGTGAGTGTGTCTGCATCTCGAACAGTGTTATGGAGACTATTCCATAGTTAAGGAGCCAAATATGAAAAGAATCTACCTCCTTCTGTGGATTTTGATATTCTAGGAACTATTAACAGGCCAGAATTTTGTGATCGTAATGAACGTGATGGAATATAGCGTGTCAGAAGGTCACTTAAGTACTGTGAAGCTAGACCATTCAAAGCTTTGAACGTAGTTAACCGGATTTTTATATTAATAAGAAATTAAACAGGTAGCCAATGTAACGACGATAAATATTATCATATTTCTTGGTTCTAGTCAGCACTCTGGCAGCTGAATTTTGAATCAATTGAAGTTTATTTATTGAACTTGCAGGACATTCGTTTTTCAGCATCAGAAACAGAGAGCATGTGTCGTAACTTAGCAATATTTCTGAGGTGGAAGAATGCTGTTCTACAAACATTGGAAATTTGATTTTCAAATGATGTATTGGTATCAAATATAACACCTAAGTTTTTCGCTGTAGAAGATGGTGTAACAGTACATCCATCAAGAGTCAAATGATATTTTACCGGCTTATTTTTAGAGGTTTTTGGTCCAATAATTAGTATCTCTGTTTTGTCGGAATTGAGTGGAAAGAAATTTCTGGCTATCCAATCTTTGATTTCATTGATACACTCTGCTAATTTAGAGAATTGTGAAATCTCATCAGGTTTTGAAGAAATATAAAGTTGGGTATCGTTGAATATACTTATTCCATGATTCCTGATAATATCTCCCAGGGGAAGCACATATAAGGAGAAATCAGAGGCCCTAAAACTGATCCCTGTGGCACTCCATACTTTACTTTTGTTTGGTTTGACAATTCCTTATTTACACATACAAAGTGGTAGCACTAAGATCTAAAGGCACTAGAAGAGAAATGCAGCTGCGATCAGATGATAAGAGCAAGTCATTAGTAACTCTGATAAGTGCAGTCTCTGTACTGTGATGGGGCTTAAATCCTGACTGAATTTATTCATATATACTATTTCTCTGTAGAAATGAACATAGTTGGGAGGACACAACCTTTTCTAGGTATTTTCGACATAAAAGACAGATTTGAAATTGGTCTGTAATTAGCCAGTTCTCCAGGATAAAGCTGTGGCTTCTTAATAAGTGGTTTGATAACTGCCATTTTAAAGTTTCTTGGGACATGTCCTAAGGATAGCGAGGAGTTAATAATATTAAGAAGAGGTTCTGAGATTACTGGGAATACCTCTTTTAAGAGCTTAGTTGGTATTGGATCTAACATACATGTTGTGGCTTTTGATGTTTCGATAAGTTTTGTTAGCTCTTCATGACCTATGACATCGAAGGATTGAAGTTGCTCATGAGGAAAATTATGAGACTGTTCTGAGGTGCAGTGACAGATGATTGCATAATTCCAATTTTATTTCTGATTATTTCAATTTTATCAGTAAAGAAACTCATGAAGTCATTACTATTGTGCTGCGACGGAATATCTGGTTCTGTTGAGGCTTTATTCTTAACCAATTTAGCCACAGTACTGAATAAACACCTAGGATTGTTGTGGTTATTTTCTATGAGTTTGCTAAAATATGCTGACCTGGCAGCTTTTAGTGCCTGTCTGTAGCTACAGACACCATCCTTCCATGCACCGTGAAATACCTTTAATTTTATATTCTTCCACTTGCGCTCCATTTTCCGAGCTGCTCTCTTGAGAGCATGAGTGTGATCACTGTACCATGGTGTAGGGCTTTTTTCTTTAATTTTCTTTAATCGGGGAGGGGGTGGGGGGGGCACACTATCAAGAGTGCTAGAGAAGACTGTATTTATATTTTCTGTTATTACATCAAGTTCTTCTAGGCTTTGGGGTTCACTGAGTGTATGAGATAGATTTGGAAGATTATTAGTGAAGTTATCTTTAGTGGTCGAAAGAATAGTTCTACCTGAACGATAGCATGGTGTAGATTGAGTAACAATAGCTGATCGCAGCATACAAGAGACGAGGTAATGATCTGAGATGTCATCGCTCTGCGGCAGAATTTCTATAGTATCAACATCAACTCCATATGACAGAATTAAATCTAGCGTATGATTATGGCTATGAGTTGGTCACATTAAGCATTATTAGTTCAAAAGACTTACATTTATATCCTGTCCCCTGAGTAACACCAAAAACTTCACTGTAAATTGTAGCAACACCTCCTCCTCGACCCTTCAGACGAGGCTCATTTATATAACAATAACCTGGGGGAATAGATTCATTTAAACTAATGTATTCATCCGGTTTAAGCCAGGTTTCAGTCAAACAGAGCACATCCAAACTATGATCTGTTATAATTTCATTTTCAATTAGTGCTTTGGTAGAAAGAGATCTAATGTTTAGTAGCCCTATCTTTATATGATGTTTATCTTAAATTTTTTTGTTTTATTCAAGTTTGACCTTAATCAAATTTTTTCTAAATGATTTAGTGAGGGTTTTATGTTTGGTAGTTTGGGGAACAGACACAGTCTCTATATGATATCTATGTTATACAGCCTCTATGTGTTGTAGTTTGTGACCTGTGTGACGTCTCAAGGCAGCTAGCAGACGTTCGGATTAACCAGTTTGTCTACTTCCTGATCTGGGCCCCATTTAGTCAAATACTATCATTATTAAGACTATGAGCCAAATAACTAGAGAGGAGAGCAGCACCTTCCCTGTTGGGATGGAGTCCGTCTCTCTTTAGCAGTTCAGGTCTACCCCAAAAACTCTTCCAATTGTCTATAAATCCTATACTATTCTCCAGACACCACTCAGACATCCAGCCTTTCAGTGACACTAATCTACTATAAACCTCGTCACTACGATGAGCAGGGAGGGGACCAGAGCATATTACAGTATCTGACATCGTTTTTGCAATTTCACACACCTCTTTAACATTATCTCTAGTGATCTCTGAACGGTGAAGCCGGACATCATTAGTGCCGACATGAATAACAATTTTAGAATATCTACGTTTAGCATTAGCCAGCACTTGTAAATTTGATCTGATGTCAGACGCTCTGGCACCCGAAATGCATTTAACAATGTTGACTGGAGTCTCTATTTCCACGTTCCTTACAATAGAATCACCAATAAAAAGGGCTCTTTCAACATGATTCTCAGTGGGTGCATCACTGAATGTGGAGAATCGATTGGAAACCCTAACAGGAATGGGAGAGTAGTGTCGCTTTGCTGAGCAAGTATGCTGCTGAGACGTCACCCAAACGCCTTGCTGCGGGTGCTCTACAGCCAGAACCAAAGTGTGTGTTGCTCTCTGTGCTGCCCGCATCCAAAACAGTATAAACTGGCTTCTCTTTCTCACTGACCTCCACTAGTGTTTGTATGCGGGTCTCTAACTCATTAATATTCTCCATCAGCCTGACTAATTCCTTACATTTATCACATGTGAATCCCTCACTGCTGACAGAAGAGGCAGTTGTAAACTTGTGACATGGAATGCAGGAAGAAATAACATGAGCGGATGCCATGACTTACTATAGAATATAGAATAATTATATATATGGATCAGCGGAACGACCCAGCAGATCTATAATATAGAATAATTATATATAGGCCTATAGATCAGTGGAACGACCTGCTGATCTATAATATAGAATAATTATATATATAGATCAGTGGAACGACCTGCTGATCTATAATATAGAATAATTATATATATAGATCAGCGGAATGACCCCGCTGATCTATGATATAGAATAATTATATATAGGCCTATAGATCAGTGGAATGACCCCGCTGATCTATAATATCGAATAATTATATATAGGCCTATAGATCAGTGGAATGACGCAGCTGATCTATAATATATAATAATTATATATATGGATCAGCAGAACGACCCCGCTGATCTATAATATAGAATAATTATATATAGGCCTATAGATCAGTGGAACGACCCCGCTGATCTATAATATAGAATAATTATATACACTACCGGTCAAAAGTTTTGAAACACTTGACTGAAATGTTTCTCATGATCTTAAAAATCTTTTGATCTGAAGGCGTATGCTTAAATATTTGAAATTAGTTTTGTAGACAAAAATATAATTGTGCCACCATATTAATTTATTTCATTACAAAACTAAAATGTAATTTAAAAAAAAAGTTTTTGAAATGTATGACTTGGACCAAATAATACAGAAAAGCAGCCAATAAGTGCCTAACATAGATGGGAACTCCTTCAATACTGTTTAAAAAGCATCCCAGGGTGATACCTCAAGAAGTTGGTTGAGAAAATGTCAAGAGTACATGTCTGCAAATTCTAGACAAAGGGGGACTACTTTGAAGATGCTCAAATATAACACAGTTTTGATTTATTTTGGATTTTGTTTAGTCACAATATAATTCCCATAGTTCCATTTATGTTATTCCATAGTTTTGATGACTTTACTATTATTCTAAAATGTGAAGAAAAAAAATTATAATAAAGAATAAGTGTTTCAAAACTTTTGACCGGTAGTGTATATAGATCAGTGGAATGACCCGCTGATCTATAATACAGAATAATTGTATATATAGATCAGCGGAACGAGTGGAACGACCTGCTGATCTATGATGTAGAATAATTATATATATATATATATATATATATATATATATATATATATATATATATATATATATATATATATATATAGATCAGCGGAATAACCCCGCTGATCTATGATATAGAATAATTATATATATCGATCAGCAGAACGACCCCGCTGATCTATAATATAGAATAATTATATATATATAGATCAGTGGAATGACCCCACTGATCTATGATGTAGAATAATTATATATATATAGATCAGTGGAATGACCCCACTGATCTATGATGTAGAATAATTATATATATAGATCAGCGGAATGACCCGCTGATCTATGATGTAGAATAATTATATATATAGATCAGCGGAACGACCCACTGATCTATGATGTAGAATAATTATATATATATAGATCAGCGGAATGACCCGCTGATCTATGATGTAGAATAATTATATATATATAGATCAGCGGAATGACCCGCTGATCTATGATGTAGAATAATTATATATATAGATCAGTGGAATGACCCCACTGATCTATAATATAGAATAATTATATATATAGATCAGTGGAACGACCCCGCTGATCTATAATATAGAATAATTATATATATATATAGATCAGTGGAATGACCCCACTGATCTATGATGTAGAATAACTATATATATATAGATCAGCGGAATGACCCGCTGATCTATGATGTAGAATAATTATATATATAGATCAGTGGAATGACCCACTGATCTATGATATAGAATAATTATATATATAGATCAGCGGAATGACCCCACTGATCTATGATATAGAATAATTATATATATATATATATATATATATATATATATATATATATATATATATATATATATATATATATATAGATCAGTGGAATGACCCCACTGATCTATAATATAGAATAATTATATATATAGATCAGTGGAACGACCCACTGATCTATGATGTAGAATAATTATATATATATATATATATATATATAAATATATAGATCAGTGGAACGTCCCGCTGATCTATAATATAGAATAATTATATATATAGATCTGGAAGAGGTTTTTGCAATTTCACACACCTCTTTAACATTATCTCTAGTGATCTCCGAATGGTGAAGCTGGACATCATTAGTGCCGACATGAATAACAATTTTAGAATATCTACGTTTAGCATTAGCCAGCACTTGTAAATTTGATCTGATGTCAGATGCTCTGGCACCCGAAATGCATTTAACAATAGTGGCTGGAGTCTCTATTTCCACATTCCTTACAATAGAATCACCAATAAAAAGGGCTCTTTCAACATGATTCTCAGTAGGTGCATCACTGAATGTGGAGAATCGATTGGAAACCCTAACAGGAACGGGAGAGTGGTGTCACTTTGCTGAGCGAGTATGCTGCTGAGACGTCACCCAAACGCCCTACTGCGGGGGCTCTACAGCCAGAACCAAAGTGTGTGTGTTGCTCTCTGTGCTGCCTGCATCCAAAACAGTATAAACCGGCTTCTCTTTCTCACTGACCTCCACTAGCGTTCGTATGCGGGTCCTTCCAGAATAAACATCCTCGTTTACATTTCAAGAATACTAAACATCAAGACACAGCCTTAAACAATATCTTGATCAGACTTTTGGAGCGTCTCACTGTGCCTGCATCGTCTTTTTGATTTTCAGCGTCTCATGCCATAAGCACTGTGTTTTTAGGACATTGTGTCAAGTTAAACGTAGTTTGAAACTTTGAAAAAAGTGCGTTGGCTCATGGGCACTATGCAAGGGTCGGACATGTGAACGGCGAGCTCTGCTCACTTTGCTAGTTTTAATAATATTTGTGTCACAAACTGGTGAGATTCGATACACCCTGATTCTTAATTGTTTTGGGAAGACAATATGTCATAGAATTCAAAATCGTCAGGCTCTGGAGATATTAAAAGACACTTACGTGCTCGGGCTGATTCCCCTCAGCAGCAGGCCGGAAGCCCCGGACACAATTCAGATGGTGAACTGAAAGAAATCCGGCGTGAATTGATGAATGTGTCGGCAATGCTGACGAAGGTCGTTGGAGGATCTTCCTGTAATATGTCGATCGATCACTTCCATGGAGACAAAATTCACTGAGATGGTTACAAGAGTTGCGGATGTTGAGAAACGGATCGATTATCTGGAGTCATTGGAGAGGGAATTAGCCACTAATCCGCTAGTGACCAAGGTGGATGTGGAACGTATTTGGGAAAAACTGGAGAATTTGGAGAATCGTAATCGACGAAACAATGTCCGAATTGTTGGAATTCCTGAGCATGAAGAAGGCCGAGATATGGTGAAATTCCTAGACAAGCTCTTTCCGAGTCTGCTCGACATAACAGGCCATAAGCTGGAAATTGAGCGAGCTCACAGAGTTCTGGCTCGGAGGTCTGCTGAGAGAGACAGGCCCTGATCAGTTCTGGCCAAATTTCTGAGATCATCCGATAAAGATCTCGTGTTACGCAAGGCGAGGAGTAAAGGAAGGACCACTTGGAAGAACCACAACATTTTCTTGTTCCCAGACTTTGCGAATTCAACAAGAGAGAAACGTGATTGATTCAAGGAATGCAAGAAACTCTTACATCAACAGAAGGTCGCTTTTGCATTGATGTTCCCGGCCAAATTGAGAATAGATACTAAGGATGGCCACAAAGTATTTACATGCCCACAGCAAGCGATGTCCTTCATAAAGACAATCGAGTGAGTAAGCCATTTGGTGATTTTCATGTTGCAATCTTGTGGGCCTGATTCACTGAACATACACTTGACTGTCCAAGAAAAATGGGCGCTTTTTTCATTTCTTTTTGTGTTGGTTCCGCCTAGAGGCTGGAGTTTGTTTTGTGGAATAACACTCCCTCGGGACAGTTGTGGATGTATCTGCATGTTCTTGGTGCTTATGCCTCCTATTTGCTGGAGTTTGTTTTGTGGAATATTTCTTGCAGGACATTGGAGTGATTAGGGCATGTGTTGCACTCGTGTAATGACTGAATGGACTGGATCACTGAACATTCGTTTGACTGCCCAAGGAACTGAATGGCCCCCCTTTTTGTGTGTGTGTGCTGGTTCTGCTAGTGGCTGGAGTTTGTTTTGTGGAGGAACACACCTTCGGGGCAGTCTACAAGTTTTTTGTGTTTTTTCCGCTTATTGGCTGGAGTTTGTTTTATTGAATATTTTCTGTTATGTAATTCTGTCTCACAAAATTTGTATAGAAACACCGGACTTGACAATCCGATGGCAAAGTTGTCGCAGGGGCTCTCATAGGCGTAAATGGACTGTTTGAGTTTAGAAGGATGGATGCTGGTTGGCGCTGTCGTGCGCGGGGTTAATGCGCACGTTTTCCTTTTTTCTGTTTGTTTGGTTCGGGGGGGAAGTTTGAGGTTTGACTGTTGCAATAATGTTGGTATGTGGTCTTTATAATTTTATTTTTGACACATAATCTAGTTTTTCTAATATGTAAAAATGTCAAATGTTAATATGAGTGGATTGTCTCACTCCACGTGGAGTGTGAATGAGTTGGGGCACCCCATAAAAAGAAGGAAGGTTATTTCTTTTTTTAAACGTAAGAAATATTATATACTGTTTCTTCAAGAAATGCATCTTTCCTTGCAGGAAGCTGAAAAATTTGGGAAGATATGGGGTGGGCATATTTTCTTTAGTGCTGACTCAAGTAAGAGCAGGAGAGTCATTACATTGATAAGTAAACATCTACAATTCAAATGTCTCAAACAGATTAAAGATAAATTAGGAAGAGTCATTATTGTTTTAGCAGAAATTCAGGGGCAAAGGTTGATTTTGGCTAATATTTATACACCTAACGCTGATGATCAGGGCTTTTTTATAGATCTTGAAAGAATGTTGCAAGCCACGAGTGGGGGTGTGGGGGTATGTTCAGGGGGAGGGGTTTAATGTATATAATTGATTCTGTATTTTATGTTATGTTTGTATGATTTATGTATGGAATCAATAAAAACTAAAAATAAATAAATAAATAAATAAATAAATAAATAAAAATAAAACACCAAAATATACCGTAACAAGGTAAACAGTTAACAGCTGTATAAGGCACACACACATAGTTTGCTCATTCCAGGGAGAGAGTTCCCCCTCTCCCCCAGATACCACCGACTCAAAGAAAGGAGAGGTCGGAGGGGAGACAGGAGTGTCAGAAAATGACTGGTCTTGAGACAGGGGAGAAACAGGCATTGAATATGGCTGCAGTCTATCATAATGCACTACCTGTTCTCTTTCATCAGAGTCCAAAGGATCTATAATCCGATATGTCAATCCTGGTTCTCTACACAAATCCATCACTTGCACAATCTTATAAGGCCCCTTCCAATGGGGTGCCAGCTTCATGCGGCTCTCCACTGGGTTGTTATTATAATAATAATAATTATAATTTTCTTTATTTATCACACATTATACATTTTGCACATATACAGTGAAATTCTTCTTTTTCACATATCCCAGCTAGGCTGGGGTCAGAGTGCAGGGTCAGCCATGATACGGCGCCCCTGGAGCAGATAGGGTTAAGGGCCTTGCTCAAGGGCCCAACAGTGGCATCTTGGCGGTGCTGGGGCTTGAACCCCCGACCTTCTGATCAGTAACCCAGAGCCTTAACCGCTGAGCTACCACTGCACTAAGCCACACCATAGCACCCACTACATAGGGCTGATGCCGAACTCCTTCATCATGGTACAGTGCCTGCCTCTCTTGTGCATTCATACACTACTTAAGGCAGAGTTCAGTTTTGTCACCAATAAAGAAACAAAATCAGCTTGGGACCCAGACCTTTGTGATTCAAACACACGGGTAGGTATCAGCACATCAGCGGGAACCCGTGCTTCCCGCCCATGGCTCAGGAAGTATGGTGTGAAATGAGTGCTGGATTGGGGTGAGGTGTTGTAAGCAAAGGCCACATGTTTCACAAAACAATCCCATTCCCCACCACAGGTAAGTACTGTCTTAGCCAGTTGGTCAATCAATTAATGTCCAGTTAAAACGCTCTGCCATTCCATCTGCCATTAGGATGGTAGGGCATGGTCTGTGTCTTTTTAATTCCACGCATTCGGCAAAGACTCTGAATGACCTCTACTTCAAACTGACGGCCCTGGTCAGAATGAATAGTCTATGAATAGTCAGAATGCCATGAATCAAAATATAATCCTCAAAAAGGCAATGTGCAACAGTCTGTGCAGATTGATTAGGCAGAGCATATAAATTGTCAAATTTGGTTAAATAGTCCTCTACTACCAGCACACACTGGTTACCTTTTGTGGTTAAGGGCAGCTCTAAGATGTCCATTGCTACCCTCTCAAATGGGCATGTTGTCTGTGACCCACCCATAGGAGCACGGTGTGTTGGCACAGGACCACAACGAGTCTGACATGCTCTGACATGTCTTCAGTCATAGAAGGCCAGTAGCAGATTTGTCTCGCCTTCTCCCACATACATTCAGAGAAGAAATGGGCTAAGACCACCATGCTGCTGCAACAAAATGTCTTGTATGAGAGCAGAGGGAACAACAAACTGAGTAATTGGGTCGAGACAAGAGGTAGGAGACAACAGAATGGCACAACAGTCCATTAATGATTGATAGACGATTAAATTCAGTCCAGAGTTTCCTTAAGCACTGAGATGCTCCTCTCATGTGTCTCCTTGATGGCCTCCATTCTAACGCTACCCAGTTAAACAGTTTTTATATCAAGGCCCTGAGGTCAGATGCATTATATGACAAAGCACACAGGAAAAGCAAGCCTTCTGAATTGACATTTGAGTCTGTGAAAGTCACTCCCTCAACGGGGTCAGCAGACCCAGGGGAGCATTGAATGTCAGCATGTGATTGTGTAGAGCACACAACATTAATTTCCAATACCTCTTTAACACCAGGCTCAGTCACACTCAGGCCAGGTGTCTCAGGACGTCAAGAAAGCATATCTGCATTTTTGTGGCGATGTCCATCTTTATGCACAATGATCCAATGAAGTGGATCCAGCTCCAGAATCCATCTCTCCCTCCTGCCAGCTGGATCATCATCAATGGACATACACCAAAGTACCAAAAGAGGACAATGATCTGTGATGATTGTGAATGAAGCAAGTCCAGTGTAATGCATAAATTCTCTGAAATCTTCAATGCCCGGCTGGCTTATGCCACCACACGTTCGAGTCCCCCTTTGTCCTGGGCCAGCACAGCACCAATGGCCCATTTAGAGGCATCAGTGTAAATTTTGAAAGGCACATTGAAATCAGGCAATGTCACAAAAGGAGCAGATGACAGCACTCCTTTCAAATGGCTGAATGATGCTCCACATTTGCTCGTCCATTCAAAAGGCAAATTTTTCCCAACAAGATGATTAAGTGGAGCAGCGTGTTTTGAAAAGTCTCTGCCAAATTGTCTGTAATAAGAACACAGTCCCACAAAGGCCCTGACCTCTGAAGGAGACTTAAGGGTCGGCCAGTTCATAACCTTTTCAGTGTTCCTTGGATCAGGTTGAAGGCCCTGCTGGGATACAACATGGCCCAGAAAAACCACATGCAAGGTGACACTTTTTGGAGTTCAGTTTTAAACCTGCGGACTGGATTCTTGAAAACACCTCCTTCAAGCTAGACAAATATTTCTCAAACGTTTTTTGTAGATTAAAATTTCATCGAGATACACCATGCAGATGTGCCACGGGAGTGCTCTGAGAACAAGTTCCATTAAACGTTGGAACCTTGCCGGAGAGTTTGAGAGCCCCATCGTTATGGACCGACAATGACAGAGCCCCTGTCCAGTTGTAAAGGTTGTTTTTTCCCTGTTCTCCTCAGCAACTTCCACCTGGCAATAGCTGTAAGAGAAATTGTAACACTTCTCAGTGAAAGGAGGAGGCGAGAAGCAGATTTTCTGGTTCAGGTAAGCGTTTTATTCTCCCCACTGCAGCAAGTGCACTCTTTAAGGGATTTCACAGTGTTCAATAATTCACTCTAAAAATAAACAACTACTTCAGAAAAATAAACTCTCAGCTTTGCAATAACAAGCTCTTGGCTTCACAGTAAGGTCTCTAGTGCCCAGGCTCTCTCTCTCGTCTACTTGCGGTGTGGCTCTATTTATGCCGCTCTCCCCGTGCTCACTGAAATTAGAGACAGGTGTTAGACATAATTTAGCTCAGGTGTAAGTGCCCTTACCGCTTTCTCTCTCTCCGGAGAGATGCTTGACCACACCCCTACTGCCACAGAAATTGAATGTGCTGAACCACACAGAGCCTGCCAACGCATCCAGTGTGTCATCCACTCAGGGCAGTGGGTCAGAGTTTTTAACTGTGACACTGTTCAAACGTCTATAGTTGACACAAAAATGCCAGCCACTACATTTCTTTTTTACCAGCACCACTGGCGAGGCCCAGGGACTACAGCTTTCCTCAATCATCCCATCTATCAGCAGGACAGAAACTATTCGATCTCTATTTCTGCTTTTTTCTCAGGTGACACACGATATGCATGCTGTTTGATGGATGTCCTGATGTAATGTTTCACCAGGTGCACCTGCCAGCTTTCTGTTCGGAGGAGCTGAAGATGTTGCTGTGCTCCAACAGCAGTGTGGAGAGTGCAGCCCTCTGTGATGTCGAAATCAGGGACTCAACCAGCGACACAGTAGGTGCTACTTAAGATGTGGTTGCTGCAGCCACGTTCACTGGAGCATGACAAAGAGGCTGGAGGTCAGATTCATCCACTGAGTAAAACTCACAGGGTTGGGAGGGTTACTTTTGAAATGTATTCCACTACAGATTACAGAATACATGCTGTAAAATATAATTTGTAATGTATTTTGTTAGATTACTCAAGGTAAGTAACGTATTCTAAATACTTTGGATTAATTCTTCAGCACTTGTAGATTTTTTTACTTGTTTTGACTGTAAAAACTCTGCCAGTACAGTAAGACAAAATACACATGTTAAAAATACATTCTCTGAAAAACCTAAATATCTTATGCAGTGTTGTTTCTAAAACAAGATCAATTAAATTGTTTTTGTTTTAAGGATTTTTAGATATTTTTACAGGAAAACAATACAAAAATGATTATCAAGAATATGATTTTTGCCCTAATATCAAAGGTCTTACTAGAAAAAAAGAAATTATGATCCAACGTGAATTTTCTTTATTAAAAAATATGATCGTGCCTGGTAACATGCATGTAAAATGGCTAGAAATAGCATTTTAGCTTAGCGTAAAGCTGACAATTTACACAAGGTTTATTTCTATTTCTTCTGCTCCAAACTTACTTCAAACTTACTTCTCTGTCTGCTCGTATGAATGTAACACATCATAAGAAAGTGTTTCACTGCTGTTCAAATGCACTTTGGATCGCATCATTTATATGTATAAAAGTTTTCCATCTGAAAGGACTAAATATTAAATGAAACAAATGACAATAAAATGCAAAGTAATCTCTTCAATAATCAAAATAATTTTTGAATGTAACTGTATTCTAATTACCAATGATTTAAACTGTAACTGTAGTGGAATACAGTTAATTATATTTTGTATTTAAAATACGTATTCCCGTTACATGTATTCTGTTACTCCCCAACCGTGTGGGTGGACACACTTGAACCAGCACAGATGCTCACTTAGGGGTGGGAGGGTCATGGTGGTGGCCAAAGACACATTGCAGCACACTGGAACAAAGTTTCTGCTAGTAAGGAGAGGAACAGAGTTAGCTTTGCTCAGCTGATGTCAAGTAAGGCATGGTTTTTCAACAGAAAGTCCCATCCCAACAACACTGTTTGTGTGGTTTCTCTTAATACATGAAGTACATGCTGCCATGATTCAGTCCCCAGCTGAAATGTAACAGTGATGGTGCTCAACGTGTTTAGTATCTGTCAATTTATGGCACAAGCCACCACATAGTCCTTTTTCAGTGGGTGGTTGCGAAGTGCTGGCACTGACATGCGAAAATCTACACTCATAAGAGACACACTGGAACCAGAGTCTACTAACATTGAAACCTGCATGCCTTCAATCACTCCTCTTACATATGATATTAGTTGTTCATGGCCAGTGCTGATGTCATCACTAACATCCTTTGTTATTGAATTACTGTCATTAGTGGTGCTAATTTGTGGGCCCAAGGGTAGCACAGCTGGTGTTTGGGCCACAACATCAGCTACATTCCGTTTCCCGACCTACTTCATTGGTCCTCTCTGATAGGAGACATAAAACACACCCCACGTTTCTTTGGTTCCTTCTCATAGCTGTTATATCTGCGAGGGCTTGGGCTGCATCTTGTAGGGGATCTAACAGTGTATGAGTCTCTGTAATCACGAAATTCCTTAAATGGCTTACATTTATCTCTGTGCATTAAAGAGCAGTGACTGGCATCCATGACCCCCACAGCTGCATTGGCACAACCCGCTTGACTGTGAGTGGGCCGCACCCCACTCATCCATGCCACCAAGTCTTACTTTGGCTTTCAGTCTTTGGTTCTCTTCACCCATACATCTCAACTCCATTCTCATATCTCTCATTTCCTCTACCAGTTTGTCTACTGCTCTATACAGTCCTCACCATTTCATGATTGTAAAATGCAGCGCTGTCATCCTCCATGAGAGCTCTGACCACGACCTCAAACTGCCATGCCCAGCATAGAAAACTCTGCTTATCCATGCTGGAGAACGGCGGCAGCTCAATCCTCACATGCCTGTAACTCTTGTCGTTGTCCCGTCTCTGAGAGAATTCATCCTCATCTTTAAACCGCAGCTTGATGTTGAAGGGCTCGCTCACGCATTCTAATTAGCTAATCATTTTGAAGCTACGCTAAATAGTCAAATAGTCAAACATCTTTGTGAGCACTTTTCCTCACGAAGATGACCAAAACAAAATGAAACCGCTGCCACCAATGTAACCGAGCACATGAAAAGTGGTTCGCCTAACACTTGTGGGTAATAAAATAATAAATTGAGACCATCTGAAATGTGAAAAGAACTTTTCTTGCTTTTTATTGTAGCACGTTTTAACTCAGACTTCACACTTTTTCAGCACACCAGGAGCGCATGAACAGACCACCCACCTACGGCAAGCCCTGAGGGAAAAAAATACCACACGCACCTATACACTGTGCACAGTCTTATAGCATTACATCAATAAAATATATCACAATTAACTCTGTTACACTGCTATAGACAAACTGAATTTCAATGCTAACTTACAAACCTTTAAAGACAGAACTTCATTGAGCTCCGAGGTTGTTTATCGATGGTATATGCTTCCATTGAAGCTATCCATCTGCGTTATTTCAACTGCATTGTTTATAAATCATCTATAATAGCGGAATTCCTGTTAAACAACTACATTACCCATGGTCCAGCAGAGAAAGCTTCACCAATCAGAGAACCGCAGTCAATCGAGCCTGCAAAATAAGACTGGAAGCGACCGCCCACTCCCATGACGAACTCTGTATTACACAGACAAGTCGGTCTCCCTGCACTTATATATTTGTGTTTATTGGAATGTTTAGCAATAAACAAAAACTATATTGTTTCTATACTTATAATCAACAACCTAAAATCAATAGTTTTATATATTCCCATCGCTTTTTATTCAATTACCTCATTCACAATGCTTCATGGGATTGTAATTTTTATCCTCATGAAGGATGGTAAGTACACGGAGTCTTGTATCTTTGTCTTTTTGTCTGATTTTCAAATTTTTTTTTGCCTCAAAACAAAGTTTGTGATGTTGCGATTCACCTCGGAGCTGGTTGGTTTGGTTCATGGCTTAACTATTTTATGGATGATTTTATGAAAAGCCTATGCAAAAAATGAATGGGAAAAATACTTCCGGAACCCAGGTGCTGAATAAGTAGGTGGGGCACTGTTGCGCTCTATTACAATCACAGAATTGATGTTAGACTTTGTTGGGTACCTGCACATTGGAATAGAGAGTAATGAGGTTGCGGATAAATTAGCAAAAAAGGCATTAAAGAGTAATATAATAGATATAGAGGTATCATTATGTAGGGAAGTAATTCAATCAATAATTAAAAATGCAATATTAAAAGAGTGGCAAATGGAATGGGAATTAAATAAATTAGGAAGACATCATTATAATATTCAACCAACAGTACGGGCGAATAAATACAAAATAGGATGGAACAGAAGACAGGAGGTGATTTTGTATAGACTTTGATTTGGACATACAGGTCTTAAAGGGATAGTTCACCCAAAAATGTAAATTCATTTGCATTGTATGAACCTACAGAGCTGAAATATTCTTCTAAAAATCTTCATTTGTGTTCTGCAGAAGAAAGAAAGTCATACACATCTGGGATGACATGAGGGTGAGTAAATGATGACAGAATTTTTGGGTGAACTATCCATTTAATGCATCTTTGGCAATAATAGGAAAACATGATACAGGCAGATGTTGTGAATGTGGAGAATTAGAAACTGTGGAACACATTATGTTAAAATGCAATCAGTATTCAATGGAAAGAAAGATGATGTGTGAGAACTTATGAGGAAAAGGGGTACATACTGATTCATTGTTTTGGTTATTGGTGAAAGGACTAGAAAATAGAGCGAATTGTAGGGTAGTTATGGACTTATTGAGAAAAACAGGACTTGACCAAAGAATATAACAATGTGAAATATTAATTAAAATACAGGGGGATATATAACAATAAAAACTGATAAACACCCTGGGTGATGTGGTCCGGGCATAGGGAGCTGAACACACAGAAGCCCGGATCACGCATTGCAGAGGTGAACATACACAACATAACACAATATGAAGTAAAGTTAGTCACTATGTTGGATGCACAATGTACAGTAGGTGGCGGTATGTGCTTATGGCATCAATCCACCATTTAACTCAAAGAAGAAGACATGCCCGCCTGCCTTTAACCTTATGGCACACATCATGAGCGAGGCCCTTAAAATAAGAAATAAACATCATGTACTTGTGTCTGGTCACAAACGCTTTATTGATTAAATGTTTGACATTTTACAGCCCATTTAGTGACATTCCTACAGCACATCGTTATTACTGTTTCTTGCTAAATATTAATGTTGATGAAAAAGGTTTTGAGTGGCACTAGATCATACACACTCAAACTAAAATTAAGGTTTTATTTGATCTTTATTTTCTCTCATGAAAGACACAACAAATTTACAGAATAAACGTCAGCGACATGTCCGTAACATGATACAATCAAGTACTAACCACAAATAAGTCTGGCCCCATTAAAGGATTTCTTTTAAAACTGATCACCTGTACAATATGTTACATTTGAATTTTACCTGTTGTAGGTAGAGGAAAGAACAAAACAAACATTGGCAGATGTCTTCTTCATTCTATTTAGGTTCAAACACACATCCCAGTTGAAAAGACCAGCTTACACCAGTATGACTTTCCATGCAGCCTAAGGCTGGTTTATGCTGGTCTAGACTCATGGCGTTCACCAGTAAAACGTAACTGGTGAGGCTGGTTGACCACAGAAGTCTTGCTGGGGAAGCTAGTTAAGAAGCTTCACACCAGCATCTCATGTTGAAGATCAGCATCCAAAACACAACATATGCTGGTGACTGGCTGTACTGGTCTTTTTAACAAGGATTGCTGTGGTTGACTGACAGCACTGGGTAAACCTGCTCTTGGGCAGGAGCAGATTCACACAAATCCAGTCACGCCATCTTCCTCTATAAAGTAGGACCACAAATATGCAAGGCTTATTTTTAATATCCTAAAACTTCTACTTCTCCTCCGGTTTGTCTTCATCTTTCTTTTCTTCTGGCTCTTCATCTTTCTTCTCTGGAATCGCTGGTTCTGGTTCCACTCCACCAGATACAGTGATCTTCTTTTCTAATTTAGTGACACGCTTCTTGAGTTTCCCCTGTGCAGCCTCGTGTTCAGCTAACAGACGAGCAAAACGTGTCTGCAGTTCGTCCAGCACACTGCCGATCTTGATGACCTTCTCCTCCATGTCTTTGGGGTCGGGCCCCTGCTTGGCCAACTCCAGATCCAGCAGATTGTCCTAGGGAAGATAATGAGGAAATTCATAAAATTATCTGAAATCATAGCAGCTTGTGCTTTTCTAGAGTTGTTCAATTCTAGTGCTAGTGAATTCACAGCTTGATATGAATCTGCACAATAAACGGGCCATCATCAAAGTTTCTGCTAATTCATTTTTATGGGCAACATCTATAAAATGTGGATAAGGGTATTTGAAGCCCTTAATTTTACATGAGTTTCCCCCCCAAAATGTTTTCCTGTTAGCATGTCGATCATCTTTAAACTTCATGCTAACCCAAATCCTAATCCTAAACATTTAATTCCTTATGCTAACTCAATCTGATACCTTCATAAGAATCTGTCGCCCTTTCTCCTCCAGCATGGCCTTCGCGTCTGGATATTCGGTCAGCGCCTCCATTAGGTCATCTTTGGAAAGGCAGAACAGGTCTGAATAGCCAATGCTGCGGATGTTGGCAGTTCTGCGATTTCCTGCCTTACTGCCTTTGATGTTGAGGATACTGATCTCTCCGAAGTAACTGCCATCACTAAGGACAACAAACTGTGTGACTCCATCATCGGCCACCACGGCGAGTTTTCCTTCTTTGATGATGTACATCTCACGGCCGATGTCACCCTTCTTGCAGATGTAGTCGCCCGGGCTGTACACCTGGGGCTGCAGCTTCAGTACCAGCTCGACCAACAGTCCGGCCTCACAGTCTGCAAAGATCCGAACCTTCTTCAGAGTATCCAGGTGGACGTTTATAGCAATCTCTGCTCTCAGCTTGTCAGGCAGGAACTTGAGTACCTCTCTCTCATCTACTGCTTTCTTATTGGTCCACAAATAATCAAACCATTTGATGACCCTTTTCTCCAAGTCCTTGGTGACCTTCCGGAAGCTCATGTACTGCTTAATAGCATCGATGCGAGACTGGAAATTCGCTCGGGCCGCATTTGCGTTCGTGATCATGGAACCCACGTTACCGACAATGGTGGCAAAAATTAACACGCCGACCAGGAAATCAGTCACCACAAAGAAGTATTCAGAGTTTTGGACAGGCGGTGGAGTCTCTCCAATGGTGGTGAGCGTCAGGGTGGACCAGTACATGCTGTAAGCGTACTTTCTCACTAACCGCCCAAACTCGGGGTCCGAGGTATCTGGGTACACAAAGGCATCCGCTCCAAAGCCGATGGCCTTGGAGAATGAGTAATACATGCAGGCGTTCCAATGGATGATGATCACGATGTACATGACGAGGTTGGAGATTCGGAACACGTTGGGAAAGTTGGTACGAGTTTCTGTACGCTGGAAAAACTCAAACAAACGATTGACCCTTAACAGCTTGTTCATGCGAATCTCAGGGTAGTTCAAGCCAAAGAACAAGTAGAAAATGTCTGTTGGGACCATGGAGGCCAGGTCCAGTTTGAACTGCACACTCTGCATGTAGCGATCTCGAAGCTTCTTCTCATCTTTTACTAAAAGACCCTGCTCCAGATATCCTACAAACATAAACATTTCAACACGCTTAGTGTTCAATATGAAGGAGCTGAAAAGAAGCTGAAGGAGCCAGAACTCACCTGTTCTGGTCCTGAAAAGCATGTCGGCCAGATACACCATATCAGATACATAATCCAGAATGAACCAGTATATCAAATAATCTCCCTGCAATTCCTCAAAACATGCTCTGAGAGACACAGAGAGAGTCAGACATGTTAATGGATGTCAAGCGAAGAGCTGCGTCTTTCTTGAGAAGTTCCTACTACTGAACTAAACAGCCTCAAAAACTCTATAATAAAGACCAATGTGTTGTTGTTGTTTGTGATGCTCAAGGAGGATTTGACACTTCTATGTTACACAGGTTAGTTTTTTCCACATATGTGGTCTGATCTATGTACAAATGAACATAAAACAACTAGACATACTGCTCTTCATCTGTGATATGAAGGTAAGATCAGGTACCTGGCTATGATGAGAATCCAGTTATACATCACAGGACATGTGATCACAAACAGCCAGTTGTAGTACATGTTTCCAGCTGGATCTACAACATAAATCTCCTTCGGTCTGGAACACAAAACCAGATTTAAGACTGATTCGAATATAAATGTGGATGAGCACACAAGCCTTCATGATTCTGAATGGTCAAGTCATTTCTGCGACACCAAACAGAATAACAAAAAAAATGTTAATCACAAAATCACAAGTTTTCAAACAGATCCTGTACCAAACTCATGCCACTGACTGAGCCAGTGTTGTTATTGTATACCTGACTGCTCAAACAATTCCGTTTGGTGCCACTAGAAGTGCAGAAATGACATGCTGCACCGTCAATTAATAACATCAATGATAAACAGATATAGTGCAGCAATTACTGTCAGTGAAAATATTAACAGAAATGAACGTACTCTTCTTTCTTTTCTTCTTTCTTTTCTTTGGGCTTCTCTTTCACCTTCTCTTCTGTCTCTTTCTTCTTCTTCTCTGTCTTTTCCTTTTTCTCTTTCTTCTCTTTTTTCCTGAAAGAACACACAAATCTGGAGTAGTTGGTCACACACAGCTAAGAATAAAACGAATGTTAGTGAAATCATGTCATCTCATCTTACTCTTTCTTCTTGTTCTTCTTTTCTTTTTTCATTTTCTTTTCTTCCTCTCTGTAAACAGAAAACAAACTAATGATTAAAAACATTTACAGTAATGCCTTGTAAAAGTGTGTGTGTGTGTGTATCGTGTTGTGAAATAGTTGTATTAGTGTGTATTAGTGTTGCATTGTATGTGTTTTTTAAGTGTGTATTTGTTTGTCATAGTGTGTTTGTTAACTCACTCTTCATTGTTATTGTTGTTGTTGATGTTAAAGTAAGTTCCAGCATCTCGATGTTTATTCTCTCTTCAGAAAAACACACACATTTATAAACCATCAACACAATTACAGTCTATTAATCATCATATTACTGAGCAACAGATAATCCAACCAGTTATAACCACTGACAATTGGTTAATTGAGTACACAATTAAACAACCCATCAATAATTGGTCAATATTTTACCACATACAGATTTCTATCTAATCCAATCCAAATATCCATCACCCATAATGCATTGCTCACATCATTTCCTCTGTGTTGCCCACGGTAACCTCATCCAGCCCCTCCATGAGAGTCCTGGGTGTGTCCAGAGGCCTCACTCGAACAGACATCACAGCTGATTGGTCAGGCCACCTGTCCGTCACACAGTACTGGAACAAGGCTTTATATTTTATAAACTATAAATACGTAGATTATGATTCACTACACTGGCTTCAGTATCAAAAATGTTCGTTCATTTTATTGAGAAATGTCATTGTTGGAAAGGTTCATTCAAGTCTACTGAGCCATTTGATTGTAGTTTGTTACAGTAACATCTCAGATGAATAAACACAACATGCAACACTGGATTCCTGTAACAGGATTAAAATCTGTCAATATTTTATAAACATGCACAACAGAATGTAATTGAAATAAGCCTGAATGCAGTAAAGTATAAAGTGAGTCAGTGAAGGGTCACTCACCTACAGCCGACTTCACACACCCATGAAGGCTGCTATGACATCATCACAGGTGTGCCAGCAAACACATGAACTCATTCTCTCTCTCTCTTTCTCACACACACACACACACACACACACTTTCTCTGTGGAAACGTCTTTCTAATACAGCTGGAATGGGGCTAATTTTGATCAGTATTCCCAAACGATCACAAACTGAGAGAGGACTTCAAACGGGTGCTGTAGGATTTAGGATTATACAAGATGATAATGACAGTCACTAGGTCACACGCACACACACACTCTCACTCTCACACACAACACACACACACATACTCACACACACACATGCACACACACTTGCACACATGCACATGCACACACTCACACACGCACATGCACACACACGCACACACACACACTCACACATACACACACACCACACACTCTCTCTCTCTCTCTCACACACACACACACACACACACACACACACACTCACACATGCACATGCACACACACACACACACCACACACTCTCTCTCTCACACACACACACTTTCACACACACCCACACAACACACACACACACACACAACACACACACACTCTCACACACACACACGCGCGCACACACGCACACACTCACACACACACACACACGCACACACAATCACATACACACACACACCAGCTGTGAGTGTTGTTGAATCTGTAACATGGGATCATGAGTGAAGCTATACTCTACATTCAAAACTACAATACATACCTCGAAGTCAATCCTGCCATCTGAATTTGTCCATTTGATTGAGATATTTGTAAACAGACCTTTGAGCAACAATTTACCAGTACAATATAAAACTTCTCTCTCTCAGTCCAGTTTTCAGTTTGTATGTGTTTATCGGCATGACAACATGACAAATAATGTGCATTTGTATTTGTAGTAAAGCAAAATCTTTTTGTTCATATGTGTTTGACGTTGACCCTTTCTTTCATCATGTGTGTGTTATTGTTGTAGTGTGTGTTGTGTTGTTCACCTTGAGTGCAGCAGGTACAGGGATCATCTGATAATGTGCACTGTCAGCTCTCTGCACTAATTACCCATAAACCTGTTAATCCTGTAGGGTTCAGAATAACTCAACACTCATTAGGAGAGGAAGCAGATTCAGTCATTTCACAGTACAGCGTAATCACATAATTACTGAATTATTACATTTAATCCTAACACTGTAATGTGTTACTCTAAATATTGTCTTACAATTATCTAATAGTTATTTTTAATCTTTTATAATATCTTCTCTTAAAGAACATGAAATCAACATAGAAAATGTCAAAGGCTCGTGGATTCTCAGATGTGTGTGTTCTTCTGTGTATTTGTCAGTACAAAGACTTCAGTTACAGAAATCAAAATAAAGAAACAAATATGAACAAACTTAAAAGAACTTTATTTGTGTCATGGAGGGAAAAATCTTTTAGATAAAACATTAAATACACCCTCATTAATAAATAAAATCTGGAATCAATAAATGTTTTTACAGACACTTATATTTTTTTCTGGTGAGGACACAGGACGGCACCAAATGTTTGTAAAGGGGGCTGTTGAACAGTTATTATATCAGGGTCAGAGGTCACACGTTTGGACAGGAAATGGAAAGTTCTCACAGTCCCGATAAAGATGTATCATGAATTCAATCGAACTCCAGTTATATCGGAAGGCAAATAATAGAAACAAGAGGTTTAGTTTTGATAAGCATCTTTCAGTCGCCATGCAATTCTCATTAGTTTTGTTTGTCTGATAATATATAAAAAGTGTCTCTCTGTCTGTGTGTGTGTGTGTGTGTGTGTGTGTGTGTGTGAGTTTCTGTGGCACTCATACATCTTCCACTTTCTCAGCCTTTTGCCTTAAATGGAAATAATAATGAAAGCCGTCATTTTATGCTAATCTAGAATCAAAAGCAAATACATTCTCCACTGATGTGTTTTTACTAAGTGTCCATTTTCATGTACAGGTTAGATTTGGTTGTTATACTGTAATTTAAAACTACAGTGACATGACAGAGAATTTAACTACAATATCACATACATATCACAGTGAATAACCTGACACTGAATGTGAAATTAACAGCTCTGATTGGCTGGTGTGAAATGGACAGCTCTGATTGGCCCGTTGGGTACCTCTAGTGTGTCTCTTTTATTCCAGAATGCCTCTCTGTGCCCCTGTTGCTGCACCTGTAATGCCACCAAATTGTCCCTGAGCATCTGGATGGGCAGCAGTCGGTGTAGCAGAGGTCGGGACCTGAAGGTGCCCGGGTATGGGGTCGGTGCCAGCGCCCTCCATCACACCCATGTTGGGTGATTCCACACTGACGGGCAGCATGTAAATCACCTGAAGATCAAACACAGATCATGATGTGCTGCTGCTGCTTTAACACAAACATCTCCACAGAACCATCACCATGGAAACAGTTCAAAGCAGTTCAACCAAAAATGTAAATTCTGTCACAACACACAAGAACCAGTGAAGTAGGATGTTACTGACAGGGTGAGAATATGCACAAGAGTGAAAGTGATTTGAGAGCTACAGCAGAGAGGAAGATTATCAACTGGTCCTCACACAAAGCTTTTGTATGATTTCAGAATACATGGAATATAGAGCTCAAGTCATATGAACTACTCTTATTGTGTTTTGATGGTTTTTGGAGCTACACAGACACTTCTTACTGTCACACCACATCTACATCGGATGTGAGCATTGCATCAAAAGTAAAAGAACACCATTATTATCAATAATGCTGTCTACGTTGGAAATGTCCATCGCAACGACAATAAACAGGTGTCCCGTTTCATTTTGCACTGCATGTGCTGGCACTACTACACAAATGAAATGGTTTAGAACATTCGTGTCGACGCGCCCAGTGTAGACAGCCTCAAGTTGTTGTGGCACATCACACCAATGGACGCTCCCAGTGTAGACAGGATGTACATTTTCATTGTAATGAAAATCTCCATTTGAACAACATGAGGATGAGTAAATGATGACAGAATTTTAATGTTTGGGTAAACTATCCATTTAACCTCAGGAAAAGGGGAAACAGAGCCGGCGTTCTCATCAGAGTAAGACGCCGCGCAAATCGACCCCCGCTACCCACTATTCTACTGGCAAATGTTCAGTCTCTGGATAACAAGCTCTGCGAGCTGAAAGCGCGGATCTCTTTCCAACGAGAGACGGGGGACTGCTGCATTATCTGCCTTACGGAAACTTGGATGTCTGCGGAGATTCCAGATTCAGCCATTGAACCCGCGGGGTTCTCTGTGCACCGAGCGGACAGAGTGAAAGACCTCTCAGGTAAAACTAGAGGAGGTGGTGTATGTTTTATGATCAACAAATCCTGGTGTGATCAGAGGAACGTACATTCTATCAAGTCTTTCTGTTCTCCTGATCTGGAATTTCTTATGCTTCTGTGTTGACCATACTGGCTACCGAGGGAATTCACAGCAGTCATTATCACTGCTGTGTACATCCCCCCACAAGCCGACACAGACCGGGCACTCAAGGAACTGTATGGGAGAATAAGTGAGCAGGAAACCGTGCACCCTGAAGCCGCGTTCATTGTGACTGGGGACTTTAATAAAGCCAGTTTAAAATCAGTCGCACCAAAATATCACCAGCACATTAGTTTCAACAAATCCCTCCCCCGCCCACCATTTGGCAAATCGGACCACTCTTCCATTCTGCTTCTGCCCGCTTACAGGCAGAAATTGAAACAGGAAGCACCCACCCTCAGAATGATCCAGTGCTGGTCGGACCAATCAGACTCTATGCTACAAGACTGTTTTGATCACACGGACTGGGAGATGTTCCGGTCCGCCTCTGATGACAACATCGAGCTTTACGCTGATAGCATAATGAGTTTCATCAGAACGTGCATAGAGGATGTGATTCCGACCAGGACAATACGGATCTATCCGAATCAGAAACCTTGGATCAATAGCGATGTTCGCACGGCACTTAATGTGCGGACCTCCGCTTTTAATTCCGGGAACGCGGAGGAGCATAAACAAGCCAGTTATGCCCTCCGAAAAACTATCAGAACCGCAAAACGCCAGTACAGGAGCAAGATTGAAGGACAGTTTAACACCACCAACTCTAGAAGCATGTGGCAGGGAATTAACATCATCACGGACTTTAAAGGGAATAAAAACTCCGCCATGAACACCACTGCCTCTCTACCGGATGAGCTAAATACTTTTTATGCTCGTTTCGAGGGAAATAACACCGCCCTCGCGGAGAGAGCTCTCGCGGCTGAAGCTACAGAGGTTAGTTCACTCTCCATCTCTGTGGCGGATGTAACCCGATCCTTCCGACAGGTGAATATCCGCAAAGCCGTGGGCCCAGATGGCATTCCGGGCCGCGTCATCAGAGCGTGCGCGAACCAACTGGCTGGTGT
The DNA here is from genome assembly GCF_019703515.2 of Myxocyprinus asiaticus. NCBI lineage: Eukaryota > Metazoa > Chordata > Actinopteri > Cypriniformes > Catostomidae > Myxocyprinus > Myxocyprinus asiaticus. The sequence continues at coordinate 46,072,844 of NC_059371.1, forward strand.
TTTTACGGACATTTTTAACCTTTCCCTCTCTTTGTCTGTAGTCCCCACATGCTTTAAAACATCCACCATTGTGCCTGTACCAAAGCAATCAAAAATAACTTGTTTAAATGACTGGCGTCCTGTTGCTCTGACCCCATCATCAGCAAATGTTTTGAGAGACTAATCAGAGATTACATCTGCTCTGTATTGCCACTCAATCTTGACCCGCTGCAGTTTGCTTACCGCAACAACCGCTCCACTGATGATGCCATTGCATCTACAATACACACTGCTCTCTCCCACCTGGAAAAAAAGAACACTTATGTGAGAATGCTGTTTGTAGACTACAGCTCAGCATTCAACACCATAGTGCCCTCCAAGCTAGATGAGAAATTCCGGGCTCTGGGCTTAAACAGCTCGCTGTGCAGCTGGATCCTGGACTTCCTGTCAAGCAGACGCCAGGTGGTTAGAATAGGCAGCAACATCTCCTCATCACTGACCCTCAACACTGGAGCCCCACAGGGCTGTGTTCTCAGCCCACTCCTGTATTCCTTGTACACACATGACTGTGTGGCAACACATAGCTCCAATGCCATCATTAAGTTTGCTGATGACACGACGGTGGTAGGTCTGATCACTGACAATGATGAAACAGCCTACAGAGAGGAGGTGCACACCCTGACACACTGGTGTCAGGAGCACAACCTCTCCCTCAACGTCAGTAAGACAAAGGAGCTTGTGGTGGACTTAAGAAGAAAAGACAGAGAATACAGTCCCATCACCATCAATGGAGCACCAGTGGAGAGAGTCAGCAGCTTCAAGTTCCTGGGTGTCCACATCACTGAGGAACTCACATGGTCCGTCCACACTGAAGTCGTTGTGAAGAAGGCTCATCAGCGCCTCTTCTTCCTGAGACGGCTGAGGAAGTTTGGAATGAACCGCCACATCCTCACACGGTTCTACACCTGCACTGTGGAGAGCATCCTGACTGGCTGTATCTCCGCCTGGTACGGCAATAGCACCGCCCACAACCGCAAAGCACTGCAAAGGATGGTGCAAACTGCCAGACACATCATCGGAGGTGAGTTTATCTCCCTCCAGGAAATATATACAAGGCGGTGTGTGAAAAAAGCTCGGAGGATCATCAGAGACTCCAGCCACCCGAGCCATGGGCTGTTCTCACTACTACCATCAGGCAGGCGGTATCGCAGCAACAGGACCCGCACCAGCCGACTCCATAATAGCTTCTTCCCCCAAGCAATCAGACTTCTGAACTCTTGATCTCCCACGATCAAAATACGTCAGCACTGCACTTTATTACCCTTACTCTTATATCTCACACCGGACTGTCATAAATTATATTATTATTATTATATTATGTTCTCTCTTAACAACTGGCTATCAACCGACAGCCTGAATGTCAATACAGTACAATACTGTACATTCTATATATATATATATATATATATATATATATATATACTTTTTTATATATTTTAATTTTTAATTTTTATTGAATAATGTGTATCTATATAGTGCGTATTGTATACTGTACAGTGTATGTTATTATTTGTATATTGTTGAGTGTAATTATGTATAACAGATGTTTAAATTGTGCTGTGTTTATTTGATGTTATTGTATCAATAACATCAAATAATGTTTGATGTTCTCATCAGAGTAAGACGCCGCGCAAATCGACCCCCGCTACCCACTATTCTACTGGCAAATGTTCAGTCTCTGGATAACAAGCTCTGCGAGCTGAAAGCGCGGATCTCTTTCCAACGAGAGACGAGGGACTGCTGCGTTATCTGCCTTACGGAAACTTGGATGTCTGCGGAGATTCCAGACTCAGCCATTGAACCCGCGGGGTTTTCCATGCTCCGAGCGGACAGAGCGAAAGACCTCTCAGGTAAAACTAGAGGAGGTGGTGTATGTTTTATGATCAACAAATCCTGGTGCGATCAGAGGAACATACATTCTATCAAGTCTTTCTGTTCTCCTGATCTGGAATTTCTTATGCTTCTGTGTCGACCATTCTGGCTACCGAGGGAATTCACAGCGGTCATTATCACTGCTGTGTACATCCCCCCACAAGCCGACACAGACCGGGCACTCAAGGAACTGTATGGGAGTATAAGTGAGCAGGAAACCGCGCACCCTGAGGCCGCGTTCATTGTGACCGGGGACTTTAATAAAGCCAGTTTAAAATCAGTCGCACCAAAATATCACCAGCACATTAGTTTCAACACACGAGGGGACCGGGTTTTGGACCATTGCTACTCTCCGTTCCGGGATGGCTACAAATCCCTCCCCCGCCCACCATTTGGAAAATCGGACCACTCTTCCATTCTGCTTCTGCCCGCTTACAGGCAGAAACTGAAACAGGAAGCACCCACCCTCAGAACGATCCAGTGCTGGTCGGACCAATCAGACTCTACGCTACAAGACTGTTTTGATCGCACGGACTGGGAGATGTTCCGGTCCGCCTCTGATGACGACATCGAGCTTTACGCTGATAGCGTAATGTGCTTCATCAGAACGTGTGTAGAGGAAGTGATTCCGACCAGAACTGTGCGAATCTATCCGAATCAGAAGCCGTGGATCAACAGCGATGTTCGCGCAGCACTTAATGTGCGGACCTCCGCTTTTAATTCCGGGAACGCGGAGGAGCATAAACAAGCCAGTTATGCCCTCCGAAAAACTATCAAAACAGCAAAACGCCAGTACAGGAGTAAGATTGTAGGACAGTTTAACACCACCAACTCTAGAAGCATGTGGCAGGGAATTAACATCATCACGGACTTTAAAGGGAATAAAAACTCCGCCATGAACACCGCTGCCTCTCTCCCAGATGAGCTAAATACTTTTTATGCTCGTTTCGAGGGAAATAACACCGCCCTCGCGGAGAGAGCTCTCACGGCCGAAGCTACAGAGGTTAGTTCACTCTCCGTCTCTGTAGCGGATGTAACCCGATCATTCCGACGGGTGAATATCCGCAAACCCGCGGGTCCAGACGGCATTCCGGGCCGCGTCATCAGAGCGTGCGCGAACCAGCTGGCTGGTGTTTTTACGGACATTTTCAACCTCTCCCTCTCTTTGTCTGTAGTCCCCACATGCTTTAAAACATCCACCATTGTGCCTGTTCCAAAACAATCGAAAATAACTTGTTTAAATGACTGGCGTCCTGTTGCTCTGACCCCCATCATCAGCAAATGTTTTGAGAGACTAATCAGAGATTACATCTGCTCTGTATTACCACTCAATCTTGACCCGCTGCAGTTTGCTTACCGTAACAACCGCTCCACTGATGATGCCATTGCATCTACAATACACACTGCTCTCTCCCACCTGGAAAAAAAGAACACTTATGTGAGAATGCTGTTTGTAGACTACAGCTCAGCATTCAACACCATAGTGCCCTCCAAGCTAGATGAGAAACTCCGGGCTCTGGGCTTAAACAGCTCGCTGTGCAGCTGGATCCTGGACTTCCTGTCAAGCAGACGCCAGGTGGTTAGAATAGGCAGCAACATCTCCTCATCACTGACCCTCAACACTGGAGCCCCGCAGGGCTGTGTTCTCAGCCCACTACTGTATTCCCTGTACACACATGACTGTGTGGCAACACATAACTCCAATGCCATCATTAAGTTTGCTGATGACACGACGGTGGTAGGTCTGATCACTGACAATGATGAAACAGCCTACAGAGAGGAGGTGCACACTCTGACACACTGGTGTCAGGAGCACAACCTCTCCCTCAACGTCAGTAAGACAAAGGAGCTTGTGGTGGACTTCAGAAGAAAAGACAGAGAACACAGTCCCATCACCATCAATGGGGCACCAGTGGAGAGAGTCAGCAGCTTCAAGTTCCTGGGTGTCCACATCACTGAGGAACTCACATGGTCCGTCCACACTGAAGTCGTTGTGAAGAAGGCTCATCAGCGCCTTTTCTTCCTGAGACGGCTGAGGAAGTTTGGAATGAACCGCCACATCCTCACACGGTTCTACACCTGCACTGTGGAGAGCATCCTGACTGGCTGCATCTCCGCCTGGTACGGCAATAGCACTGCCCACAACCGCAAAGCACTGCAAAGGGTGGTGCGAACTGCCAAACACATCATCGGAGGTGAGCTTCCCTCCCTCCAGGAAATATATACAAGGCGGTGTGTGAAAAAAGCTCGGAGGATCATCAGAGACTCCAGCCACCCGAGCCATGGGCTGTTCTCACTGCTACCATCAGGTAGGCGGTATCGCAGCATCAGGACACGCACCAGCCGACTCCATGATAGCTTCTTCCCCCAAGCAATCAGACTTCTGAACTCTTGATCTCCCACGATCAAAATACATCATCCCTGCACTTTATTACTCTTTTATCTCACACCGGACTGTCATAAATTATATTACTGTCATTATATTATGTCTCTCTTAACAACTGACTATCAACCGACAGCCTGAATGTCAATACAGTACAATACTGTACATTCTATATATATACTTTTTTCATATATATTTTAATTTTTATTGAATAATGTGTATCTATATAGTATCTATATAGTAAAAAACAACAAAAAAAAAAACAAAAAACAAAAACAGCATATTGTATACTGTGCAATGTATGTTATTATTGTATATTGTTGAGTGTAATTGTGTATAACAGATGTTTAAATTGTGTTGTGTTAATTTGATGTTTTAAGTTGTGTAATTATGTATAACAGATGTTTAAATTGTGCTGTGTTAATTTGATGTTTTAAGTCGAGTTTAATTATGTATAACAGATGTTTAAATTGTGCTGTGTTAATTTGATGTTTTAAGTCGAGTTTAATTATGTATAACAGATGTTTAAATTGTGTTGTGTTAATTTGATGTTTATTGTAGATTGGCGTATGTCTCATCACTGTCACGACTGCTATGTTGATCGGAACTGCACCCAAGAATTTCACACACCATTGCACTTGTGTATATGGCTGTGTGACAATAAAGTGATTTGATTTGATTTGATTTGATTTGATTTAAATTGGTATATGTCTCATCACTGTCACGACTGCTATGTTGATCGGAACTGCACCCAAGAATTTCACACACCATTGCACTTGTGTATATGGCTGTGTGACAATAAAGTGATTTGATTTGATTTGATTTGATTACTACAGGATGACTGAGGATCTGTACTGTAGCTTTGTACGGTAAGACCCGGATGTGTGGCAATAAATACTGTACAGTGTGTGTGTTTACCTGAGCAGCGTCACCTTCTTCTGAGCTGTCAGAATCTGACTACAATCAAATGAATTCATTCATTAATTATAATATTTCATATCCACCAGTTTATATACAGATTTTTAAACTGAACTAAGATTAAATTCTGCAAACACACTTACTATAACAGCCTGCTGGATAAATGAATTTACCTGAAATCACAAATATTCCCCAAAATGAATCTCCACAAAATCATAAATGGTGATATTTGTGTTTTGTGATAAGAAGTCGATGTGTTTCCCATGTGACCATCGATAGTAACAGAATAACGTTCATCTAACGTATGAAGATTGAAAGATTGAGTTTTCAGTAGCTCTGTTTTAGTTCTGTGTAATTCTACAGTCTCTCATTTACCTGCTGAGGGATGTTTGACGGGAGGAAATATGACATCTGCTTTTAAACAGAGAGAGAAACACACATCAGCACTGAACGGAGACAAAGATTCAGAATGTGAATTCAGATGTGGTGTGACCTGCGCCTGCAGAGACGGAGACTCCAACGGGAGGGTGTGAAGATCAGGGGTGGGGCTGGGGGCGGAGTTTCTGGCAGAGACATGGGTGGGGACAGGGACGGAGCGTGTCACAGGCTGGAGAAATGCACTGTTTGCTTTTAAAGACTCAAACATCTAAAGAGAAAAATCACCCAATGAAAATTCAGAGAAGCAAAAATGATCTGCATTTCTAAAACATACAACACACACACACACACTTCAAATTATCAGAGTCCTCCCATTTCCTCGTTCACACACTCACCTTGCTGTTGTCTGCCGGTGCAGTGTGTGTTATTTGTGTGTTGTGGTCAACAGTGCTCACTGGTATCAAAAGTGTGTGTTGTTGATACGGACCCACAACTGAAACTGGATGCAGCAGGACAGTGAAGCCCTGCACTGCGGGAAACTACAAACATACACATGATCATTATCCATTTACATTTGCAGATATAATGTGTCAATTGGTTTCTAGAGCAGATGTTTCACCAGCAGAAGATGAATTTATGCTGCCTTGAAACATTCTAATAAACACAGTTATTTAGGTCACGTCCACACTGAGTTTTCAGTTGAAAATACATCAATTTTGAAACGTTTCCTTCTCTCAAAACAGAGACTTTCGAAATTGCTCTCCAGAGTTTTCAAATAAAAGTGTATACATTTGGATGTGTCCTTACAGACACCTCACATCATTTAAAAAACAAACCGTAAATCTTGATCCACACACACACACACACACACACACACCTGATCTGTATTCAGTGGAAGGATTCCAAACACACACATCTTCAGCAGGAGCTTCAGCATCTGTTTAGATCTGTAAAAATATAACATGATTGACAAAAACACACGGATCTCTTGGGAGAAAATCAGAATATCAGCACACACTCAGAGTTCTGCTGTGATAGTCTGTGTGCAAGTGAATTTATAGAGTACAACCACACACACACACACACACACACACACATTATGTCTGTCAGACTGAGAAAGAGACGTTCTGTAACCACAGACAGATTACAGACAGACACCTGAACCATTTTTGGTGGATTGAACTGGAGTCAAAGGAGTCAATTATAGTGTCTGAGAATGTTTTGACATGTACTGACATGTATACTGTATGAAACTGAATGAAAAACGTAAACCATATTATGCTAAAATAGAACACACACACATGTATGAATGTTTAGAGCTATTTAATTAAACAACACAGTTCAATGACTTTCTGAATTCAGTGATAAGCCTTGTGATAGGGACCAATGCAGTCACAAAGGGAATCATACCAGAGTTAAGGGATGGCGTTAGGGTTAGATGTTTATTCAATCAGAGGAGCAAAATATGCAAAGAAATAGTGTCTAAAAGCAATCATAAAAACAAGGTTACATAAAAAAACAGTCTAAAAAGTAGGCCTGTTTCAACACCCCTTCCTCAACAGTGGCGGCCGGAGTATATTGCACTCAAGCAGCTCTAGCAACCATGTCCATGTGCTCCAAAAACTCATCATCCATCTTTTTTGTCCCTCTAGTGGTGGCCTTTGCAAATTGGAACAAACCATTATTTTAAATAAACTTAAACCTCACCTCTCCCTTCTTAAATACAATATCTTTGAATAAATACATAAGAACAAGAGATAAATGAAAGTTAGTTTTTAAAGACCATAAATACAATAAGTGGGATGGATAAAAACATTTGCACAATCAAACCCCAATACATTTTGAAAGGTTGAGTAAGATAATTAATAAGTCCTTTAAACACAGTAAAATTCTGTGATGGGAGACTGTTCCACAGGCTCATCATCACAAACATTAACAGTTAAAACTTGAAAGCCTAAACTTCAGACACACACAAACTGCAGACTGTGGTTAATTGTTTAAATAACAGCTAGTTTCATTGTCTGATTGCTGTGCATGTGTCATGTCTGTATACAGTATGTAAGTAAGAGAGAGAGACACAGACAGACAGAAGACGAAACAGACAAGTGTGTTAAACAGTCACGTTTTCAGTTTAAGTGTAGAAGGTGAGACTGTAGCTCCCTGCTGTGGCATGTCTGTGCTGGTGACTATCAGAAAGAAGACAGAGAGAGAGAGAGAGAGAGAGAGAGAGGGAACGAGACCAACACTCTAGGACAAACAGGAGCCCCTGAGTGCCCCCAAAAACAAGAAAATACATCTAGAAATGATGGTAGATTCCGATGGAAGATTAAGGGTCCTAAAACAGAAAATAGTTTTTTTAAGTTAAGATCTGTTTCAAAGCTAAAATCTATTCTTTCTTTTTAAAGAAAAGTTATGCATGCTTTTATGTCTACCTGTTTGGACTACTGTAATGTCCTGTATTTAGGTATAAGTCAGTCCTCTGTTTCTCGCCTGCAGCTTGTTCAAAATGCTGTGGTGAGGCTTTCAACAAATGGAGTTCAGTAGTTCACAAGTTAATGTAATCCTGCTTAGAGGATAGTGTAAACGTGTGTGGCTTGCTGTCCTGGGCGAAGGGCTCGAGGCTCGAAGCTTGACCTGAGCTCGAAACCCCCCCCCCGGACTTAGATTAGTTATTAATAAATAGATAGGAGGAGAAAGGGGAGGTGGAGGGATGCCGGAAGACTTGACACCATGTAGAGGTAAGCGGCTGTTTAATACGCTTACTCTGACAATGTGATTGGTCAGATTAAATTACCTTGCTTCACCTGAACCTAGTTTATAAAACTCCATTTCAGTAGTTCGCAAGTTAATGTAATCCTGCTTAGAGGATAGTGTAAATGTGTGTGGCTTGCTGTCCTGGGCGAAGGGCTCAAGGCTTGAACTGAGCTCGAATATCCCCCAAAAGATGCCAGTGAAACGGAACAGCAAGCTGTTGTCTACGGATCCTTGTATTTGAGATGAGATTAAATATATTGCGAAGTCTCTTGTGCCCCCCAAAGGAATGTAAAAAACGAGTTGCGGGGGGGCAGGGAGGATGTTGCTTGCTGACCTTGTGGTAGATGGTCAGATGTGCCAAAGAATATAAACTCGAGTGGAGCCGGTAGCTGAGGCAGCCTCACCCTAGAGTTCACATCGGGGGATAGTAAGTTGAGTGGTGTAGGATAGGAGGAGATTGGAGAGTGAATTCAGGTTGAAGCACTGAAGGGACAGTGGCAGTATCAGCCACAGGGAAATGTGCTGGATGGATTGTTATGCCCTAATGTGGGGACACCTCCATAGTAGGGCAGGGTTGCCCCGAATGGAGACGTGAATCCTAACCACACAGACTGACCTTAAGTCTCCCTCCAGGTTAATACACTCGGTGACGGAGTGTTGAGATCCTTTGAAAATCTGGTTCAACATTTTGGGATTCCCAGATCTCAGTTCTTTAGATATTTACAGCTGCGCCACCTGCTCTGTACTATTTTTGGGAATAGCATACTCCCCCTAAAGCGGCAGATACTCTGGGAGTGGTGATTACTACTTTTGGAAAAGGTCATTAGGCATCAGTGTATTACTCCCTGTTAACTCAGAGTCTGGGGGACAGAGCTTCTACTTCTCTCAAGAGATTGTGGGAGAAAGATTTAAACTTGGTATTGGAGGAGGGAGAGTGGGCTAAGATTCTAAAAAACATAAAGTCTGCATCTAGAGATGCAAGGTTGTGCCTCATGCAATTCAAGATTTTACATCGATTTTATTGGACCCCCTCTAGATTGTATAGGCTTGGTTTTAAAGACACACCCACCTGCTGGCGATGCCAATCAGAGGATGGAGACATAACCCATGTCTTTTGGGGGGTGTTAAGATCCAGGAGTTTTGGTTGAAGTTTCAGAGTCTTGTGTGTGACGTATTGGGCTCTCGGGTTTCATTTTGCCCCAGACTCTGTATTTTGGTCAATGGGGTGGTCATCGATGTTGAGAATAGACACATAAAGAGTTGGGTCCTAACTAGCGTCATGATCGCCAGACAGATTCTTTTAAGGGGTTGGAGGTTGGCTGAAATGCCCTCATTTCAGGAGTGGTGCTCAGAGATGGAGAGGGTGGTGGTCTTTGAAGAAGGGTGTTTTAGAAGACTAGGGAAATTGAATTTGTTTATGGAGAAATGGGGCAGATATCTGACGTTGCTGGACTTGTAATTATTATTATTACTTTTTATTTTATTTTTTTATTTTTATTTTTTTTATTTTTGTGTGTGTCTATAATCATGTGTATATACTCATGTTACCACAGGGATGTTTGTTGGGGGTCAGGGTGGGGTTGGGGATTGGGAGGGGGAGGGGTGGTTGTGAGGTTTAAATGTTGATTCCATGTATATATATTTTGCTCTTGTTTTGTAGGAATCAATAAAAAATGATAATTACAAAAAAAAGTCTCCCTCCAGGTTGTTCGATGGGTCGGCTCGTGCAGCGAACAATGCGAGTCCATTAGGACTCGAGCAGGCAAGCCCAGCCATGGCCGAATGGGAAGGGCCCTCACGGCATTTGATGGGGGAGTCGTCCCAAGCTGTGAACGAGGGAGCCCACGATACAAATGAACGTGAATGGCTCACGCTGCGTTCGGATGGGGAATCTCTTACCGCGGATCGAACGGGGAGAGCCCTTGGCATAATTGTGTTGGAGGGGTCTGCAATGCCCTACCATGGCAGGATCACTCTGAATGGAGGCGTGAATCCTAGCTGCTCAGAACCGACCTGGCCCCCCCTCCAGACGCAATGTGGGGGCCCTCAATGCATCCGAAACCGGGGAGTCCTTGCTGCGCTTCAAAGGAGCCAATGATAGAAATAAACATGAGTAAGCTTGCATGCATTCGAAGAGGAGAACCCCCTGCTACACTTCGGAAGGGAGAGCGCTTGAATGTTTTAGGTGGGCCTGTCCAGCAATATGAGACGGGGGGCCCCCGGGCTGGCTGGAGAGGCCCCTGCAGCACCTAAACAGTGGGTTTGTGGTGGTTTGACAAGGATAAGGCATGAATCACTCTGAGTCTGATCGTGAATGTATTGTGGTTAGCTAATGAAGGCTTGTTGAGTGTTTTTGATGTGAAGACGGCTGGTACGGAGGGAGGTAAGGTAAGCGTCGGATGACCAATGGCCCAGTAATCATATTTGATGCTCAGGCAGGCCTTTTTGGGCTGCCGTGCTTGCAGCGCCAATGCAGAAGGAATGGCTTGAATATAGTTTTTCTGAGATGCCGGATTTAGTCCGAACGGATTTGAGGTGTTTTTGGAACCAGAATTGGGAAACTGATTGGTTTTTGTTGTCTACAAAAGTGGATTGAGAGGGTTTTTGGATTATGAACCTCTGTAGTGTAGGTAAAGTGCTAGAGATTGGGGCTGGATGGGAGTGGGCAGGTTGAAAATGAAAACTTGATGCCCTCTTTTGGTCTGGTCTGTTTTACTCTGTTTGATAAGGTATCCGATTGTCTCATGGTCTATGATAAGGAGGTCCGAAATGGTGGGATGGATTCTTGGGTCAAATTTTGCTGTGGTAATGAGTTCTGAACATCGGAGGAAGCCGAAGAAGGTGAGGATGAACATTGCATCTAGTCTTTTTGAGATGTTTGGAGATGTTTGGGTATTTAGACATCAGATGAGCAGGTCGATGGTGAGGGGTATTATCGGTTCTGGTGAGTTGGGATTTGTGGATACCCTTGATAAGAAGTGAGATCTGGGGATGGTTTATTGAGGAGGAGTTTTTGCCAAAAATTAGTTTATAGAAGAAATGGATGCTGCTTAGGTACCCCTTGATGGTTCCTGGATGGAGGTTTTTTGGATTGATTGAGATGTGAGGTGAAGGATGATATGGAGAGGAGTTTAGGGTTAGGCAGGTTGTAGGTTTGATGGAAATTCTGGGCTGGCTGAAAAAGGATTCTAGAACGGATTTGCTTGCTGAGGCAGCCATGCGCAAGGAATGGTTCCAGAGTAGGGGATAATAGGATGGTATGAAGGAGGGGGTAAAGTGAGGAAGGGGAATGCACTCCAGTGGCCAATGATTAGGAAGAAGTAGGGGGGAGGATGTTAGAATGAGGAATGTATTGTGTTGGAAAAACAGAGGCATTTGGAATGGTTGTCAATGTAGAACGAGGGAAACGGCCCGTTTGAATGATGGAAATTTCAGAGGATGGATGGTGGGCTTCCTGCATGTAGGGAGATGGGATTGTTGAGAGATCTGTTATTGAGTGGAGATTTTTTGAGGTGTTTAGAGAAATGTATCCCTGATTGTAATTCCCGATTGTAATTTAAGTAGAAATCTTTGAAGCATTTCCAAGCTGTCCGATATGTTTGCAGGGTTCGGGGGTAAATGACTTGAAGAATGGAGTCCTGGGGGGCTTGGAGAAGGAGTCTGAGAGAGTGGTTTCTAGGAATTTCAGTTCTGAACGGGGAGGAACTGGGGTTGGTGTTGGATTCCTTCAAGGGCTAAATCTCTGGATCTCTGAAAGAAAAAATGAGAAGAGTCAGAAATATGTTTTTTTAGCCTGGAATGTGTTCTGCTTTAATTATGGTTAGCTTAGGAGGGATTTGGGACAAAGCCTCGGGCAGGGAATGGAGGTGAATAAAGTGAAGAGGGGAATGGGTCTGGAGCGGGGCTCTCCAGTAGGGGTAGCCTCACGTGGGGCCTCACGTGGGAATCCGCTCTAGTGGCCCATGGATAGGAAGGGGTAGAGGGATGGATGTTGGCAGAGAGAATAGGTTGCGTGGAAAAACTAAGGCATCTGGAACATATGTGAGGCAATGTCAGGATACGTGCTTGCATGGGCATTTGTGATTTGAACGGGCTGAATCCTCAGGCGTGGGACCCCACAGCGTTCAATGGGAGAGCATATGATTCATGTGAGAATGTTTATGCTGAATCTTTCTGAGCTTGCTTGAAGCTGCGAGTGGCTGGATCCGCAGGCATGGGCCTGCATGGCATTCGATGGTATTTCATACACAATAGCAATTCAAAGTGCTTTACATATACATTTTAAAGAACATGAAATAAGAATAAAAAGTAATACACACATTGAGAAAAAGTTATATAAAAATAAACAAAAAATAATAAAATAGCATAAAAATCAGGAGAACTGGTATTAAGAACACAACTTCAGTGAATTGAAAAAGCAGAGAACATGAAATGTTCCAAATCATTACTGAATTTCTTTTCCTTTATTTTTAGTCTCAAAGGCAGATATCAGTGTACCCATGATCAACCAATGCCTACACTGTGTATATAAAACAAGAAAATAAAAAAATAAATGAAAATCTAATCTGAAATAAAAGAATCTGCTATCTGTCTTTTCCTAAACTTGGGACACCCCTGTCTGAGTGGAGACACCAAGAGAGATGAGGTCTTCCCATTCAAAGTTTGCAGACTATTATTTGCACCATCCTTCTGTGGATGTCTCCAATGTCACAAGGACATCCTCACATTCTAATCAAGATACTACTACATCCGGGTGTGATATCTAGCCACTGCTAGATTCTTTTTTATTATTTAACAATTTTTATTGATTCCATTCACTAATTAAATAAACACAACAGAAAATACAAAATAAAATTATATAAATAAAACCCCTCTCCCCAAACATGCACCCCAGTGGTCATAATTATTTAGAACATAAAAAAACATTACAAAAGAAGACTTTCAAAAAACAATAAGAATGCACACACAAATTTAAAACAAAAAATCTCTCTCCACTGCCCCTGCCCGAGAACCCTCCAAAAAGGCCAAATACTTCCTATTAAACAAATCCCATTTTCCCAGCCTTCTATATGTCACCTCCTCGAATGCCACCACCCCGCCCATCTCTGTTCACCACTCCTGAAATGAGGGTGCTCCATCAGACTTCCATCCCCTAAAAATGATCCATCTGCCGATCATAACTCCAGCTAGGACCCACATTTTTATATATCTATCCCCTATATTAATTACCGCCCCATCACCTAAAATACAGAGTCTGAGGCAAAATGAAAATTGAGTGTCCAATGCGTCACACATAAAACTCTGAACCCTCAACCAAAATTCTTGGATCTTAACACACCACCAAAAAACATGGTTAGTGTACCCATCTTCTGATTGGCATCGCCAGCAGGTGGGTGTGTCTTTAAGACCAAGCCTATACAATCTAGAGGATATCCAATAAAATCTCTAGATGTAGACTTGACATTTTTTAGAATCTTAGCCCACACTCCCTCCTCCAATACCAAGTTTAAATCTTTCTCCCATAATCTCTTGAGAGAAGTTTAAGCTCCATCCCCCAGACTCTGATTTAGCAGGGAGTAATACACTGATGCCTCATGACCTTTTCCAAAAGCAGTAATCACCACTCCCAGAGTATCTGCCACTTTAGGGGGTGTACGCTACTCCCAAAAATGGAGTATGGACTAACCTAAATAGGATTAGGTTAAATTAGGGGTAGGGTTAGGTAGGGTTTAGGGTTAGTTAGGTTAGGATATAGGATAGAAACTACCGATGGTTTGGGTAAGGGGCAGTCACGTGAATTATACGTAATCAGTGGGTCCTGATTGGACGTCTGTGCAGTCAGAGATGACACCTGATCTTTGCTGTGGAGGTCGCGGTGGTTCCCGGGTCGATATCTCGGGGTCCCAGTAGCCTAGAGGGCGGTTTCCAGGCTCGTTGGAAAGGTCTCAGGCAGACCTTTCGAACGAGACTGTCTCCAAGTCCGTGGTCATTCCATTTCGGGAGATAGGGCCATCAGATGTTGCAGTTTTACCCGGTTGGCCGCGGAGGTTGTGGAGGTTCCCGGGCCGCTATCTTGGGGTCCCAGTAAGCTCCGCCATACTGGCCGAGGCCGAGAGGGTTCACCTTTGTGGGCATGATGCAGCTCTATGTACCACCTGGAGTGTCAAAAAGTGATATTTTGAATTTTGTGTTGAAAAAATGAGTATTCACGGGTGAAGGTGAAAGAATCAGACCCTCTGCCATACCGGCTGAAGCCGAGAGGGATCGCCTTGGTGCTATAAAGCAGCTCGATGTACTGCCTGGAGGTCCAAAAAGTGATATTTAAAATTTTGTGTTGAAAAAGGACTAAGTATTCATGGGAGAGGGTGTAAGAACCAGACCCTCCGCCAAACCGTCTGAGGCCGAGGAATGTGGCACCCCTCGGCTAAAAAGCATGTATGACCCTCCTGGAGGTGTCCAAAAAACAGGAGGTACAGTAATTTATACTGATTTAATTGATGTCCATGGTGGAAAGTGTCAGGTTCAATTGATCTCTATGGGGAGACAGTGTCATTGACCTTATCCGAGATGTGTGACACCTCTGGGCATGAAGAAATAGCACAAAAGGCCTGGAAGAATGATAATTTTGTGTAAAATAACTAAGTCAGTGCAGTCTGGATGAGCTGTTGATCCATGATGACTGTTGCAGTGACTGTAACCAAGGAGGGTGTGTGTCACTGGATTGACAACTTGCCCCAGGCCCTTGGATGTGCACAAATAACGTAAGTATGATGATTTATCCTAGCAGGTGCACATGAGCTCCATGGGGACAGTGTCAGTGGCATAACCCGAGGTGTGTGACAACTGCGGGAATGAAAAATAGCACAAAGGTCCTGGAAGAATAATAATTTTGTGTAAAATAACTAATTAAATGCAGTCTGGATGAGCTGTTGATCCATGGTGACTATTGCAGTGATTGTAACCGAGGAGGGTGTGTGTCACCGGATTGACAACTTGCCCCAGGCCCCAGGATGTGCTCAAATAACAGGTAAGTATGATGATTTATCCTAGCAGGCGCACGTGAGCTCCATGGGGACAGTGTCAGTGGCATAACCCGAGGTGTGTGACAACTGCGGGTATGAAAAATAGCACAAAGGTCCTGGAAGAATGATCATTTTGTGTAAAATAACTAATTAAATGCAGTCTGGATGAGCTGTTGATCCATGGTGACTGTGAGAGTGACTGTAACTGAGGAGGGCGTGTGTCACCAGAATGACAACTTGCCCCAGGCCCCTGGATGTGCACAAACAACAGGTAAGTATGTTGATTTATTCTATGAGGTGCATGTGAGCACCATGGGGACAGTGTCAGTGACATAAGCCGAGGTGTGTGACACCTGTGGGCATGATAAATAACACAAAGGGCCTGGAAGAATGATCATAAAGTGTAAAAAAATGACATAAGTATTCACGGGAGAAGGTGTAAGAACCATACCCTCCACCATACTGGCCGAGGTCGAGAGAGTTTGCCTTTGTGGGCATAAAGAGGCTCTATGTAGTGCCTAGAGGGTCCAAAGTCAGGTTTTTACCCCAAAATGTCACATTTTCGGGAGCTTGCGTTTCTTCAGGGTCTTCGGCGGTCCCGGCCAAGCCAAGTTTGGTCAACCCTCTCAGCCTCGGGTCCGAAGACCTCCACGACTGGAGGTCCAAAAGCCTAGGAGTTGAGCAGAGGGGTGCCGTCAGAGATTTGTCTGACACGCTTTTTTGTGGAATTAGGTTTTGGCAGACTTTGTAAAACCTCCATGTAAGTCAAGGTGAAGGTTATGGCTGCACATCCTTCACTCAGGGCAGATGCTGGATGCTCTCACAGGTGCAGAGGGCCAGTGTAAGCGGTGTGAATGTGTCTAAGAGTCTGAGGAGGGTGGCGCCCCTCGGCTTGAAGTGATTTCACTCGGCATGGATGAATGAGCAGAACTGTCAAAAAATGACTAAGTCGATGCGTTGCAAGAAAGCAGGTGCCTTGCTGATAGTGATGTAAGCCGTGGAGGGTGGCACCCCTCAGCTTGAAGCAGGTTCTGAAGGGCCTGGATGTTAGAATCTCCAGTCAGCAGGTGAACTGAGCGTGGCAGGCCGGACACTTTAATCTCTGATCGATTGGAGTATGTGACACGCCAGGGGCACGCCCCTGCCCGGTCGTTTTGGCCACTATGGGCAGTCGGTTCCTCCCTGCTCAGTGCGTCGGCTTCCAGGGGTGTTCCCTCATCAGATCGCCCCGAACCCCCTCCTTGGGAGACTCAGACGGCCAGTCTACCTAAAAGGCACGGACATGGCCCACAAGGTTGAGGGCGTGAGACCCGTGTGTAGGACCCCAGTGCGCACTCGCTGGTCACGTCGGCTACCTGGTTGATCCTGCCAGTAACATATGCTTGTCTCAAAGATTAAGCCATGTAGGTTTAAGTGCACATGGATACATGCAAATGAGCACTGACCCCACGGCCCCTCTGGGGGTCACGGGGGATGCATGCATTTATCAGACCCAAAACCTATCCGGGACGGGCCTTGTAGTTCACCCGGGCCGCTTTGGTGACTCTAGATAACCTCGGGCCGATCGCGCGCCCTCCGCAGCGGCAACGACTCATTCGAATGTCTGCCCTATCAACTTTCGATGGTACTTTAGACACCTACCATGGTGACCATGGGTAACGGGGAATCAGGGTTCGATTCCGGAGAGGGAGCCTGAGAAATGGCTACCACATCTAAGGAAGGCAGCAGGCGCGCAAATTACCCACTCCCGACTCGGGGAGGTAGTGACGAAAAATAACAATACAGGGGGCCTGGGTAGCTCAGTGGTAAAGACGCTGGCTACCACCCCTGTGGTTCGCTAGTTCAAATTGGCCTGGTTGCTAGGGAGGGTAGAGTCACATGGGGTAACCTCCTCGTGATCGATATAATGTGGTTCATTCTCGGTGGGGCACATGGTGAGTTGAGCATGGTTGCCGCAGTGGATGGCGTGAAGCCTCCATATGCGCTATGTCTCCATGGCAGTGTTCTCAACAAGCCAAGTGATAAGATGCACGGGTTGACGATCTCAGATGCAGACTGAAGCGAATCACTATGGACTTAAAAGCACATTGGGCATTGGGCATTCCAAATTGGGAGAAAAAGTAAATAAAAAAATTAAAAATAAAAATAACAATACAGGTTTCTTTCGAGGCCCTGTAATTGGAATAAGCATATCCTAAACCCATGGGTGAGGACCCATTGGAGGGCAAGTCTGGTGCCAGCAGCTATGGTAATTCCAGCTCCAATATCGTATATTAAAGTTGTTGCAGTTAAAAAGCTTGTAGTTGGATCTCGGGAGTGGGCTGGTGGTCCGCCATGAGGTGAGCCACCACCTGTCCCGTTCCCTTTCTCCCGGCGCCCCCCGGATGCCCTTAGCTGGGTGTCCAGTCCCGGAGCCCGGAGTGTTTACATTGAAAAAATTAGAGTGTTCAAAGCAGGCCACATAGCGCCTGAATACCACAGCTAGGAATAATGGAATAGGACTTCGGTTCTATTTTTTGGGTTTTCGGAACCGGTGCCATGATTAAGAGGGACAGCCGGGGGCATTCGTATTGCGCCGCTAGAGGTGAAATTCTTGGACCGGCGCAAGACGGATGAAAGGGAAAGCATTTGCTAAGAATGTTTTCATTAATCATGAACAAAAGTTGGAGGTTCGAAGACTATCAGATACCGTCGTAGTTCTGACCGTAAATATGCCGATATACACTATCGGTCAAAAGTTTTGAAACACTTCACTGAAATGTTTCTCATGATCTTAAAAATCTTTTGATCCAAAGGCGTATGCTTAAATGTATGAAATTAGTTTTGTAGACAAAAATATAATTGTGCCACCATATACATTTATTTCATTATAATACTAAAATTTAATTAAAAAAAATAATAATAATAATTAAAAAAAAAAACGTTTTTGAAATTGATGACTTGGACCAAATAATAAAGAAAAGCAGCCAATAAGTGCCCAACATAGATGGGAACTCCTTAAATACTGTTTAAAAAGCATCCCAGGGTGATACCTCAAGAAGTTGGTTGAGAAAATGTCAAGAGTACATGTCTGCAAATTCTAGACAAAGGGTGACTACTTTGAAGATGCTCAAATATAACACAGTTTTGATTTATTTTGGATTTTGTTTAGTCACAACATAATTCCCATAGTTCCATTTATGTTATTCCATAGTTTTGATGACTTTACTATTATTCTAAAATGTGAAGAAAAAAAATTATAATAAAGAATGTGTTTCAAAACTTTTGATCGGTAGTGTATACTGAAAATATAATGTGATATTTTAAATAATACATTTTCATATATGGAAATCTAGTGCTTATATTTTTCAATATTCTGCAATATATGCATGAAACATGTATGGCTATATATTGATACATATAAAATATATATATAGCAATAACAAGACAAAAACTGTACTACATTTTTACATATAAAAGCTTTTTTGAAACAGTCAAATCATTTCTCTTTCATTAGTTAACGCATGGGTTTACATACAGCATTAAATGTCTCAAAAATATATTCCCAATATGCCTACAAAGGTCCCCAGTTCTTTACAGATTCAGGCAAATGAAGACATAAATGTAAATTCAGTGACAGATTTGCTTTCCACATAGTATTTCAATCTGTTGGACAAAATCTACAACCATTTGTTTTTTTGTTTTTTTTACATTTTTCACACATTAATACACACACACACACACACACACACACACACACATTTATATAATTAATACATATGGATATATATTTCTCTCAGATTTGTGTATATATATATATTTAACAAACATGTTCCCATATATATGTTAAAATATAGTGCATATAATCATTTTATTAGATTATATTGTTTTAATGTTGCTGTTTTAGGGCATGTACGTTTAGTGACTGAAACGGTGTACTGAAGTTGTCACAAACTGTCTTGTATTTTTCCCTCACCTACAGTTCAGTTTCAGTGACTGTTTAGTTTTCCCCTTGTTCATGGACTACATTTCCCAGTATGCACCTTTTTGATTACACTCACCTGCCCTCCATCTTCCACAGCTGTTCCCCGTTCCCTCATTATTTCATCTGTGTATAAATACCCTCTGGTTTTCTTCTCTCATTATGGGTTCTTGCTTGTTTGTACTTTTATATGTGTTGTTTGCCAGTAAATGGCGGTTGCGGAAACGGTTTATTTTCATAATTACTTCATCTTGTAAGTATCATAATAAGGATTTCTGCATTTGGATCCACACTCTCTCATCTCATCCTTCCCAGTAGTGTAACAGAAGTATTTTTTTATGATTTTGTATGTCAACAGAAAGCAGGACCGTCACACAGGTGGGGAAAAGGCTTGAGGAAGAGGAACTGAAACCGACCGATGAGCCACTGTCACCTATTAATGTAGTATGTTCATTCATGAGAAAATACAACAGTTCTGATAGTTGCCTTGTTGATATTTTGTGGTACATATGGTTTCTGTGTGAGGAGTGTACTGGTGTTTAATTGTATGATATGTCTACAGGAAGCTGAAGAACCTGAGGGGCCTTTGGCCATGCCCTCTTGGGACTGTTGAAAAGAGCATCAGGCAATGACGGACATTCTTGTGCTCAGACAATTTTTCGGGAGAGGGAGGGGGAGAGGGAGAGGGAGAGATGGAAGGAATATAAGGAGCACACTAAAAGGCCAAAAAAGATGAGGGGTTCACATCTCCGCACTTAAGACCTCAGTCTATATACTCCCAAATGATCTGTGACCAGTCTTACAATAACAGCAGCCCTTGTATCATTCCGTACTGAAGGGGGTGCTGGCACAACTTTTTTCAGCTGTCTCTAGACTGTAATGTTGTACCCCAGGCCTGGAAGGAAAGTTCCATTATTCCCCTGCCAAAAAAGGCACATGCGGACTACAGGCCGGTGGCTCTAACATCTGTGCTTTGCAAGTGCATAGAGAGAGTGGTCTGTCAGCAACTCTCTGAGGCAATTATTGGCAGACTTGATCCACTACAATTTGTTTACAGGGTGGGGCGCAGAGTCAAAGATGCTACCCTCACCCTGCTGAATAAGGCCACAAAGCATTTGGATTTAGTAAATTCCTCTGTTAGGATTTTATTTATTGACTTCTCCTCTGCTTTTAACACAGTGTGTATAAATACACTTGAGTTGTTTGGAGGGGCTACAAGTGTGCCAAGCCCTGATTTTTGTGGATTAAAAGTTTTCTATAGGACCGGCCACAACGTGTGCTGGTAAACAGATGCAGGTCAGAGAAAGTGGTTTTTAAATACTGGTCTCTCACAGGGATGTGTCTTCTCTCCAATTCTTTTCTCGATTTATACAAATGAAATGACCTTTAATAATGATAATCTGACGCTCATAAAATATGCAGACGACATGGCATTAGTGGGATGTGTGAAGGACACTCAAACATTGGACAATTATCTTTTGTTAATTTTCTCACAGCCTGGATGGAGGATAGCTCCTTGGAACTCAATATTAGCAAAACCAAGGAAATGTGCTGACAAGGCACAAATTTTAAGCCTTTTGTTACTTAACAGCGAAGTAGAGCAGGTGGGATCCTTCAAATATCTTGGAACAGAGGTTGACTCCAATTGTACCTTTTGATAAACACTCAGACAGTATTTTTAAAAAGGCTTACCAACGCTTAAGTTTGAGAAAATTGAGATACTTTAATGTTGAAAAGGACATTTTAGGAGTTGTGTACAAATCACTGATTGAATCTGTACTTCCTTCTAACATTGTATCTTGATTTAACTGTCAAAAACAAGAACTAATTGTCAAGAATTCTAACGCTAGCTGGTAAAATTATTGGAAAGCAACAAATACCACTCTGATCTTTACATTGTGGCAGTCAAAAGGAAAGCTTCTGCTATTACATTGGACATTTTCCACCCCCTTCATGATTCGTTGCAGGTACTTCCATCCGGCAGACGATAAAAGGTGACTCTAGTGAAAAAGGCTAAATATAAGAAGACTTTTATCTTAAGATCCTATTTAAATTGCAGTAGGGATAAATGTAACGTAACAGGTCTCCTACAACAGTTGTCTTTTTTTTTTTTATTATTTACATTATTTTTGTTTGTCTTGCATGTTGTATTGCTTGTTTGAGCCTCTGTCTAAAGACAATTTTCTACCCCCTCATGGGGATGGACAATTAAGGTTTTTTTAATTTGAATTGAGTTCTTCAGGAAGAAGAGTTTGGTGCTGGCTCTGGCAGCAAAAATAAGGTCCCCGTAAAACAGGTATGTTCATTTATGGACACGCACATTCTTAATTTAATTTCCATTAACCTTCATTGACTTCAATGGCATTTCACACATCTCAACCCATCCAGTAGGTATTAGATTAATATAATTGTAAAGCTTAATCCCCCATTTGCAATGAGATATGGTAGCCACTCTGCCCTCCTCCTTCACAGCATATCCTTCACTTGGACTCTTAGAGGCCAGGCCGAAGACTTGCAGAGAAAATTTATTTGAAGTAATATATCTATCTCATATAAAATAAATAAAAGGTAAATGTGTGCTACAAAAAATACTGCTATGACTATATGCCTTTAGTCAAAATGGTTAAATATTCTTTTTCTAGGTCTCTTAATCATTATCCTATACGGTGTGTTAAACAAGGGTTTAAATAAATGAATTGTCTTGTGATAAAGTGTTTTCAAAAACTTGCTTTAAAAAAGTTAACAAGTCACCCATTGGTGAAAGGACTCTAATGACCCTTGCACCTCCACTAAATTGATTAACACAAACAATACACTTTAAAAACATAACTGCAAAACAAATATAAAAACAAGGAACATGAACACAAGAACTAGAAAAAAGATTAATACTACACTATAAATACATGAAAATTCTAAATAGGTAAAAAAAAGTAACGGTAGAAACAAAGAGTAGTGGGTGATGTAATAAAAAATAAAATAACAGCAGCAAAAAGAACAAACTCCCTACAAATTAACAAAGAATTTATGAACTAAAAGAACCCACAGAGGCAAAGTCTATGACATGAAATAAACTCAAACATTTCTATAAAAAAAAGTGTAGCCTCCTATATTAAATGGTGGATAGCTGCTTAGAACATACATGCAGTAGCAGCAGAACAAGGCCATTAGCCAGAACAAAAGCTGTGATCTGCCAAATTAGGATTCCATTGTGTGTGTGTGTCTGGGATGTGGGTTGAGATGTATGAACTCTACAATTCAGGCCTTTAACTCACCCAAACAGGACAAATATACATGGCATATCATGGAAAAGCTTAGAATGTCCCCTTTGCATTGAACCTAATGACACTGCTGTATTCTGTTCAGAAAAGGACAGATCATGGGTCAAATTTAGGTCATTTTCAGTGCGTGAGCTAGGCCTGCTGGTACTTTATACATTTTGTAGTATAAAATGCCATAAAAGCTTGCAAGACACAGCAATATCATTAGACTCATTGCAAAGGGGACATTCTAAGCTTTACATTGATATGGAATATGTGTATATTTGTCCAATTTGGGCTGAATTGTAGGGCATTTTATACAACCTCTTTTACAGTTTATTTTCAACTGCTTACACACAAAATCCTTAATTGTCACACAATTTCTGAAACCTGACACTCAAACACCAGAACCACACACCAAATCTGCAAAACCATACACTAATTCTCGGCCTTCGACTCAGTTTTCAATTTCATAAAACACTTTTTGCAAAACACAACACACAATTCTCTATGTAACACACAAAAATCTAACAGGAAGTCTCTTGATTTCCTTTTTCAAACACAACCAATCAAAATGCCACACTAATTCATCAGTGCCTCACACTAACTCCTCACATGTGCAAACACTCATTGCTTTACTTAATACCAACCAATCATGGCTTTAGTATAGGCCAAAGGTCAAGTTATAGGTTTTGAACAATGGATGCAAACAATGCAGACAGAGTAAGGGGAGTTGGAGGGAGAGCCAGAGGACGAGGCAGAGTTCGAATTAGAGGAGGAGGAGTTCAAAGAGGAGCAAGAGGAGGAGGAGTCGGAAGGGGAAGAGGAGGAGGACAAAGACCAGGAACAAGAAGAGTGGTCTCTGATGAGATTAGGGCTACTGTCATTGATCATGTGATCAACCACAGTTTAACAATGAGAGAGGCTGGACAGAGAGTCCAGCCTAATTTGAGTCGATTTACAGTGGCGGGTATAATTTGAACCTTTAGAAATGAGAAAAGGTATGTAACAATCTACTGCAATGTACACATGTTCTAATGTACACATAATAGCTATTTCAGCATAACATACGGTATACTATAATACATATATGTTAGCACACATGCATCCATTTACTGCAGTGCACTGCATGATTGGTCACAGTCTGGTGGGTTATCATTCTGTACAACAGTACAGCTGACTGTAAGAAGACATTCTGACTATATTGTATAAAATAGTATATATTATGTTACAGTTTATGGCACACACTCACACTGTTCTTGAATCTTCTACAGAGTGGAAAGGCGAAGGTTTCATGGTGGCAGAGATCACATGTTCACTGAAGAGCAAGAGACAGCTATCGTTAATTTGGTTTTGGCCAATAATGCTATAACAATTTGCCAAATACGCAATCATATCCTTAATGATGCCACAATTTTGGCTAACATAAATGCTGTGAGCCCCTCAACAATACATCGTGTTCTCCAGAAAAATCAACTGAGAATGAAACCGCTGTACAGGGTCCCATTTGAAAGGAACTGTGACAGAGTCAAGAACCTTCGACATGACTCTGTGGATGTATGCATACAACACTTTCTCCAAAATATCAGACTTGCACCTACCAAGTCAGGCTATTGGGTTGTGCATATACTGATCTACATATTCTTTTGTCTTTTACAGAGAATTTTGGAGATGAATGCCCATGCCATCGTCCATGAATACATTTATGTGGATGAGGTGGGCTTCAATCTCAGCAAAACCAGAAGGGGGAGAAATGTCATTGGACAAAGGGCCATTGTCAATATCCCTGGACAACGTGGCGGAAACATTACAATGTGTGCTGCAATTACACAGAATGTGTCCTGCACCATCATGCCACACTTGGCCCCTATAACACTGATCACATCATACGTTTTCTGGATGCTGTTCATGATATGCTTGTTCAAGTTCTGCAGAATGAAGACCAGGCAAGATTTGTCATCATCTGGGAAAATGTCAACTTTCATCGCGCCCATCAGGTCCAAAACTGGTTTGTTACTCATCCCCATTTTTCTGTTGTCTACCTGCCTCCATATTCACCATTTCTAAACCCTATTGAGGAATTTTTCTCCACATGGCGCTGGAAAGTGTATGATCGTTGTCCCTATGTCAACATGACACTTCTCCAGGCAATGGAGGAGGCATGTGGAGACACTGACGCTGCCTCTATCCAAGGTTGGATACGCCATACAAGGAGGTTCTTTCCACAGTGTCTGGCAAGAGAGAACATAGCATGTGATGTGGATGAAGTATTGTGGCCGGACACAGCCTGGAGGAGAGATGGAGCCTAGATACACCCAACCATCTCATCCACACACACACACACACACTCACTCACTCACTCACATGTTGGTTTAGCTATCATTATAAGGACTCTCCATAGACATAATGATTTTTATACTCTACAAACTATATTATATCCCCTAATCCTAACCCTACCCCTAAACACACTCACACACACACACACACACACACACACACACACACATGTTGGTGCAGCTATCATTATCAGGACTCTCCATAGACATAATGATTTTTATACTGTACAAACTATAGATTCTATCCCCTAACCCTAACCCTACCCCTAAACACACTCACTCACACACACACACTCACTCACACACACACACACACACACACACACACACACACACACACACACAGGTTTAGTGATTGTTGTGTTATAAGTGTTTTTTCTCTTCTTGTGTTCTGATGTCTGTAATCTCACACTGGATTTAATCTCTCTCTCTCACACACACACACACACACACACACACATAGGTTTAGTGATTGTTGTGTTATAAGTGTTTTTTCTCTTCTTGAGTTCAGATGTCTGTGATCTCACACTGGATTCAAACACAGCACACACACACACACGCATACATCAACACACACACATGTATTAATGCAGTCATCTAAGTGTTTAGAAATCACTCAGATCTCTTCCCATGTGTGTGTCTTTTGTCAGTCTATCTAGCTATCTATCTATCTATATGTCTGTCTGTCTTTTCTATCTGTCTGTCTGTCTGTGCAACATGATCTCTGATCTGTCTAGCACAGAAATAGAATATACAGACACAGAAAGTGGAGCTGCTGAGTTTTATTTTCTTCACAATATGAAAGTGACTTTAGGAAGTGTGATTTAAGTGTATCTGGTGTTTTGATATGATTCACAGTTTATGAGAAACTGCATTTCACCTGTTGTACAGTGTTCACAGAATCATTCTTCTTTGTTTTTTTGGGTTAGGGTGTGTGATTGGTCAGTAAGCTGTGTTCTTATTGGCAGGTGAACACTTGCGCATTTGCTCTCAGGATTACACCTGCTGTTCCAGTCTGATGGAGGACACACTCACACATCAGAGTGAAGCTGACTTCCTGTCTGCGGTCCAGGACACCAGTCAGTTCCTGCTCACCACATTCACCCATAGACAGCACAGGTTTGATGGTGAGGACGACCGGATACACTGTAAAAGATCATGCACTTGATGTTGATTTAGTGTTATGTGATTAGTGTCTCTCCTAATCAGTTCTGCAGTGTTACAAAACAACACATTTGCTTGTGGTATGACAAAGGAAGAGAATAAAGTATGGTGTGTTTGGGTAAATTGAGCCAATTTTTAACATTAAGATAGATACAAAAAAGTGTCAGAATTGATCAAAACTTAGGCTAAACAGTTTAATAACAGAACTGAAGATAGATCATGAGAACATTTGATCAAAGTCAGTTTAGAGGGACTTGTGGGGTGACAACATTCTGCACCACAATCAGTTTGCACCAGAAATCATTTTTATAGATACTTCTTAGTATTAAATGGAATATGAGTGTATTTATTCTCAAAATTGCTCTCACTTCGTCTGCCATCTTGGACTTATTTTTTCACCAAAGCTCATCACAGTGCATTCTGGGATTGCCTTCTCCATGCAGGATACAATCATACTGTCTTAGAATTTAGTCAAAATTAGATATTTTTGGAGACAGCATAATTAAGTTATAATGAAGGAACAGTCTATGTTTTCAGGGTTTTCAAGTAAAAATGTATTTTTTCTCCCTCTCTTTCCTGTGGCTTGAACTCGGACACTGTGATGTCAGAGATTTTCTGGGAGTTGATGGATGTGGCGGAGAAGTCCATGAATGAGATGTTCACACAGACATACGGTCACATGTACACTCAGAATGCCCAACTCTTCCACCAGCTCTTCACAGACCTCCGACAATACTACACGGGTCAGTGTGTGTGTGTACATGTTTATACTACATTGTGGGGACCAGCCAGTGGTCCCCATGAGGAAAATGGCTTATTAAACATACTAAACGATGTTTTTTTTTTTTGAAAATAAAAAATGCTGAAAGGTTTCTGTAAGGGTTAGGTTTAGGGTTAGGGGATAGAAATGATTGTTAGATCTGTATAAAATGCACAGAAGTCTATGGAAAGTCCCCACAATAATATAAAACAAAACGTGTGAGTGTGTGAGTGTGTGAGTGTGTGAGTGTGTGAGTGTGTGAGTGTGTGTGTGTGTGTGTGTGTGTGTGTGTGTGTGTTGCCCTGATTGTCTCTGGATGTGTTGTTCTCCTGTCTGTCTGTAGGGGGTAGAGTGAGTCTTGCAGAGGTGCTGGCTGATTTCTGGGGAGGACTAGTTAAGCGTGTGTTTTCTCTGGTTAACCCTCAGTATCAGTTCTCTAAGGATTATCTAGAGTGTGTCAGCATACATGCTGAACAACTGCAGCCTTTTGGAGACTTACCAATTAAACTGCACATACAGGTAACAACTATCACATACATCACACACACATGAACACACACACACACACTCATGTGCTCATATGTATGTTAGTAATTTCAAGTAGCTTCTAAATAGTGACTGCGATTTCTAAAATGTGATGATAGTGTTGATTGTTAAAATATAAAATTCAGAGAATATCTTTATTTTTAGATTGTTTCTCTTCATTATTTTATTCAGATAGCAAGACAGTGTAATAAGGACACATTATCACATTATTATGATCTGTTGATTTGCAGGTGTCGAGAGCATTGATTGCAGTCCTTGCGCTGGTTCAAGGTTTGGCTGCGAGCAGAGACATTGTGAACAAAGCAACAACGGTGAGTAAATGACAGGAAGTGACAGAACGGGTCGAGTTTCTGATAACCCAACAGATGTCATTTGTGTGTTCATGTATTCATCTCTGATATCAGAAAGTTGCTGAGGTTCAGAACGAATGGATTTTGCAGTTTAGTTTCACTACATACTCTTTCTGGAGTAAAGAGGAAGTTTTAAGTTCTGAAAGTGCATACCCTAACCTAACCTAACCCTAACCCTAACCTAACCCAACCCTAACCCTAATGAACTCATCTCAAAGTATGAAGGTAAATGTCATTCCTCCAGATATACGCTCTTTAAAGGGTTTTCTAGGTAAAAAGATATAAATGTGTTGTAGATATTTTAGATATATATGTAAATTACAGATATTAAATGACCAGTGTGTTTCTTTTGAATGTATTGTGCACCTACAAAGAAGAGCATAATATACGTATGCATTTTGTTACACAATTGAGAGAAACTCTGATGCTTTTAAATGCATTAATATTGTGTAGCTCCCCCTCGTGCCGTCAAAACAGTGCTAATCCACATCTCAGTATAGCATTCAGAAATGATATTCTTCTCATCACAATTGTACAGAGTGGTTATCTGAGTTACCGTAGACTTTATAAGTTCAAACCAGTCTGGTTATTCTCTGTTGATCTCTCTCATCAACAAGGTGTTTCTGTCCACAGAACTAGTTAGGGTTAGGGATATAGGGATGAAAACCACCATGAGCTTAGCAAAATGACTAAGGCAGTGACTCTGTTGGGACCTGAACCCACAACCTTTGAATGGCCACATTTTGCAATCTAGAAGTCCAATGCGCTATCCATTGCGCCACAGAGCTCATCATGTTGTGGCTCTGACACTCTGAGGTTACACTCTCTGTAGTAAGGAAATCAACTTCCCAAGAATTAAGAATTGAACACACTTTCAATAGGAGGTGTCAGGACCTCCTATCCTCAGGAGGGGCCAGATAGCATAGTCACTGTCAGATAAGCACTGCTAAGATTTGAAACCAGGATATCTTGTTTATAAGAAATATACCTTGACCAGCTAAGCCACAGTACCCTGTTGGAAAAGTGCTTTAGCATGTCAGAGTATCATCAAAATATAGCCAAGGAAAGATTTGTGAACAGGTTTGGCTTGTA